>NC_092091.1:91753317-92053317 GCF_045679555.1 Salvelinus alpinus | reverse complement strand
GCAGCAGTGGCTAACTGACTACTAGCTAGTAGCTAGTTATCTGGCTAGCTTCTGATTGGGGTTACGGTTCTAAAGTATAAAAGAAATAGCAGATCCGTACCACATTGGGTGAGGCGGAATGTATATTCAGTTCCTAAATGGAAAGTGAAATTAAAATATATACGAAATGCATACGAAAAAAAAACGAGGACTATTTACACGGGACAAGACACGGGACAAGACAAACACACGTCCGACTGCTACGCCATCTTGGAACCATAGAGAGAGACCCACTACCAGACCCACACACACACATCAGCAGAAGAGACTGTCTAGAGTGTAGCCTGTAAGCCAGATAGCCAGTGGAGAGAAAAGATAATCAAATGAAATGTATTTTATTAATCCCTTCTTACATCAGCTGATATCTCAAAGTGCTGTACAGAAACCCAGTCTAAAACCCGAAACAGCAAAAAATGCAGGTGTAAAAGCACGGTGGCTAGGAACAACTCCCTAGAAAGGCCAAAACCTAGGAACAAACCTAGAGAGGAACCAGGCTATGAGGGGTGGCCAGTCCTCTTCTGACTGTGCCGGGTGGAGATTATAACAGAACATGGCCAAGATTTTCAAATGTTCATAGATGACCAGCATGGTCAAATAATATTAAACTCGAGCAGCAGCACAGCCAGGTGGACTGGGGACAGCAAGGACTCCTCAGACCAGGTAGTCCTGAGGCATTGTCCTAGGCCGCAGGTCATCAGAGAGAGAGAGAGAGAGAGAGAGAGAGAGAGAGAGAAAATAAATAATTAATTAGAGAGAGCATACTTAAATTCACTCATGACACCGGATAAGACAGGAGAAATACTCCAGATATAGCAGACTGACCCCAGCCCCCCAACACATAAACTACTGCAGCATAAATACTGGAGGTTGAGACAGGAGGGGTCAGGAGACACTGTGCCCCCATCCGACAATACCCCCAGACAGGGCCAAACAGGCAGGATATAACCCCACCCACTTTGCCAAAGCACAGCCCCCACACCACTAGAGGGATCTCTAACCACCAATCTACCATCCTGAGACAAGGCCGAGTTTAGCCTACAAAGATCTCCGCCACGGCACAACCCAAGGGGGAGGCAACCCGGACAGGAAGACCATGTCAGTGACTCAACCCACTCAAGCGACACACCCCTCCCAGGGACGGCACGGAAGAGCACCAGTAAGCCAGTGACTCAGCCCCTGTAATAGTGTTAGAGGCAGAGAATCCCAGTTTTTTTATTTATTTTTTATTTTATTTTACCTTTATTTAACTAGGCAAGTCAGTTAAGAACAAATTCTTATTTTCAATGACGGCCTAGGAACAGTGGGTTAACTGCCTGTTCAGGGGCAGAACGGCAGATTTGTACCTTGTCAGCTCGGGGATTTGAACTTGCAACCTTTCGGTTACTAGTCCAACGCTCTAACCACTAGGCTACCCTGCCGCCCCAGTGGAGAGGGGAACCGGCTAGGCAGAGACAGCAAGGGCGGTTCGTTGCTCCAGAGCCTTTCCGTTCACCCTCACACTCCTGGGCCAGACTACACTCAATCATAGGACCTACTGAAGAGATGAGTCTTCAATAAAGACTTAAAGGTTGAGACCGAGTCTGCGTCTCTCTCATGGGTAGGCAGACCATTCCATAATAATGGAGCTCTATAGGAGAAAGCCCTGCCTCCAGCTGTTTGTTTAGAAATTATAGGGACAGTAAGGAGGCCTGCATCTTGTGACCGTAGCGTAGGTATAGGTATGTACGGCAGGACCAAATCAGAAACATAGGTAGGAGCAAGCCCATGTAATGCTTTGTAGGTTAGTAGTAAAATCTTGAAATCAGCCCTTGCCTTAATAGGAAGCCAGTGTAGAGAGGCTAGCACTGGAGTAATATGATTACATTTTTTGGTTCTAGTCAGGATTGTAGCAGCCGTATTTAGCACTAACTGAAGTTTATTTAGTGCTTTATCCGGGTAGCCGGAAGGTAAAGCATTGCTGTAGTCTAACCTAGAAGAAACAAAAGCATGGATTAATTTTTCTGCATCATTTTTGGACAGGAAGTTTCTGATTTTTGCAATGTTACGTAGATGAAAAAAAGCTGTCCTTGAAACAGTCTTGATATATTCGTCAAAAGAGAGATCAGGGTCCAGAGTAACACAGAGGTCCTTCACAGTTTTATTTGAGACGACTGTACAACCATCAAGATGAATTGTCAGATTCAACAGAAGATCCATTTGTTTCTTGGGACCTAGAACAAGCATCTCTGTTTTGTCCGAGTTTAAAAGTAGACAGTTTTCAGCCATCCACTACCTTATGTCTGAAACACAGGCTTCTAGCGAGGGCAATTTTGGAGCTTCACCATGTTTCATTGAAATGTACAGCTGTGTGTCATCCGCATAGCAGTGAAAGTTAACATTATGTTTCCGAATGACATCACCAAGAGGTAAAATATATAGTGAAAACATATGTGGTCTCAAAACGGAACCTTGAGGAACATCGAAATTTACAGTTGATTTGTAAGAGGACAAACCATCCACAGAGACAAACTGATATCTTTCCGACAGATAAGATCTAAACCAGGCCAGAACTTGTCCGTGTAGACCAATTTGGGTTTCCAATCTCGCCAAAGAATGTGGTGATCAATGGTATCAAAAGCAGCACTAGGAGCACGAGGACAGATGCAGAGCCTCGGTCTGACGCCATTAAAAGGTCATTTACCACCTTCACAAGTGCAGTCTCAGTGCTATGATGGGGTCTAAAACCAGACTGAAGCGCTTCGTATACATTGTTTGTCTTCAGGAAGGCAGTGAGTTGCTGCACAAAAGCTTTTTTTTTTAAATTGAGAGGAATGGGAGATTCGATATAGGCCAATAGTTTTTTATATTTTCTGGGTCAAGGTTTGGCTTTTTCGAGAGAGGCTTTATTACTGCCACTTTTAGTGAGTTTGGTACACATCCGGTGGATAGAGAGCCATTTATTATGTTCAACATAGGAGGGCCAAGCACAGGAAGCAGCTCTTTCAGTAGTTTAGTTGGAATAGGGTCCAGTATGCAGCTTGAAGATAAGACACCATATAAAACACCCATCACAGCACAGGGGTAACCTCACCAATAATACCTCATACAATAATGAAGGCAGAGCAATTTAACGGCAACTTCATAGAAACAATTTAAAAGAAAGAACCCAGTCATCAACATTAGAGGATTTGCAGTAATCTGTATTACCTCCCAGTGGAGGAGTGCAGAGGGTATGAATGGTGGGGGGTCATAGACAAACAAAGGCCTTAAAATGTCCAAAATCTTCTGTCCCACATGTCATTAGTACCACATCAATACAGTTCAAATAACAAGACACAATAAACTGGCAAGGAACCTCCCTTTAACTAAAATGTCAACCCAAATACGTCTGGCAGGGCAATGATAGTCCAGCCACGCTGAACCTCAAAGGGAAGAGCATTGAAAACAATAATAAAGTCTGCTGCTGTGTAAAGCACTGGAGAGAGACGGGGGGAGAGAGAGAGAAGAGAGAGGGAAAGGAAAGAGAGGGAGAGGGATGAGAGAGAGAGGGAAGAGAGATGGAGAGAGGGAGAAGACAGAGAGAGTAAGAGAGAGAGAGAGAAAGAGAGGGAAGAGAGAGAGAGGGAGAGGGATGAGAGAGAGAGGGAAGAGAGATGGAGAGAGGGGGAAGAGAGAGAGGGAAGAGAGAGAGAGAGAGAGAGAGAGAGGGAGAGAGAGAGAGAGAAAGAAGAGGGAGGGAAGGGAAAGAAGAGGGAGGGAAGAGAAAGCGAGAGGAGGAAGAGAAATAGAGAGGGGGAAGAGAGAGGAGAGGGAAGAGAGGATGAGAGAGGGAATAGAAAGAGAGAGGGGGGAGAAAGAGAGAGTGGTAAGAGAGAGAGGGAAGAGGGAAAATAAACAAGAGTTCTTCAGCATCACACACTATCAATCTGCCACCCAGAGAGCCTCCTTTCTGACTGCTGATGCAAAGTGGCAGCACACTGTGAAGGCTCCGTAAAAAACTACACGTTGGTGAATCTGGGAACATTTATCAGCCCATTTCCTGACATAACTAATGTTGCATTACTAAATGTCACACATATATAATTTGAATGTCGGTAAAATGAAATACTTTAACATACAATCAAAGCACATTATGTAAATATGAACTACTTCATATATCTTTAACTTTGACTGGTTTCATGTGCTCATCCATGTCTGAATCAGCTGTTACTGTCCTTGTTGCAGTTTATTTCCACGGAAGTCTGATCCCTCAAAGCTGATCAAGTTCCTGGTGGATCTCCTGTCTCAAGCAGCAGAGTGGGAGGAGCAGACAGGAGAGAAGACACTGAAGCTGGTATCATCAGTGTGTACTTACAGCACTTTCCCCTTCTATGTCCTCTATAATGATGAGATCAAGAAATCTCAATGTGATTTCCTGCTGGATCTATACTCAAATGTGAAGGACTATGAGACTCAAACTGGCAGGAGTGTCCTTCCAGCATTACAGCCAGTTTACCAGTCAGCTCCTGCAGTCTGGTCCATAGACCTCTCAAAGAGAAAGGCCTCCCTCCTCCTAGAAGTGCTGAAACTCCAACCAGAGAAGAAACCAGTAGAGCTGAAGGGCTGGTCAGATGAAGAGAGTGAAGTGAGGAGTTTCCTTCAGTGTCTGCCCTACATCTCACAGCTGAGGTGAGTTGGATCAGTACAGTTCAGGGATTGTAGTTGTCTGTCCCTGTGTTTCCCTTTAGAGAGGAAGTTTGTAGCTTTCTGCAGTAATTGTCTTTTTAAGACATTGTCATATGAAACTACATTTATACTCAGGATATCTCATCTAGAGAAGTCTTGTAACAATAAACCTGAACGTTTATATTCAGAATCTCTAATCTATAAACCAAATGTCTTGTATGTTATGGAACTTTCTCTGTGACATGGTATTACGTTTCCATATGACAGGCAGGTATTCATGTACAGTGAGGTAGAAGTATTGGGACAGTGACACATTTGTTATTTTGTCTCTGTACACTTTGACATGATGCAATGACTGAGGTTAAAGGTCAGTCTGTCAGCTTTAATGTCAGGGCATTTTCACCATTTAGAAAGTGCTGGAGTACAGAGCCAAAACATCAAACAATGTGTCACTGTCCCAAAACTTCTGGACGTCACTGTCTCCTAAATGTCTGATTTGATGTCTCCATGTTTTGTTGTTTCAGCTGTGGTGATGACAGGTTCTTCCAGACTGTGTGTGAATCCATCCCTGTGAGGTCCAGAGAGGAGGACCAGCAGTTGGCCTCTCTCCTCCAGGCCTTGGGCTCCACCCTGTCACTGGGAGGAGAGTTACCCAGGAAAACCTGCAGGTCTGTGGGGAGAGTCCTGGGTCTCTGTGCCTCCAGAGTGGACCTCACTCTCACCCCCAGCAAGATCTCTCTCCAAGGAGCCGCACTTCTTTTGAGACATGAGTCAAAGCTCCACAAGCTCAGGTATGTTCAGTAAGACAGCTTTTACAGGTCTATTGAATAGTTGGTTTTCCTACTGAGCATTTATCTGACAAGGTTTCTCTGTTTCAAGTGACTTGAGTTTTGTCTTTTCATTCCAGGCTGAGTGTGAGTATGGCAGTGAAACTGTCCACACTGGTTAGGAGGACAGGGAGAGGTGCTACTCCACTGACTGTCCCAGAACTCTCCCTGGTCCTAAAGAGCAGCCAGCCACCAGAGAGAGTGTTATCCAGGGCTCTGAGTAGTGTGGCGTCCCTGCTGAGACTCTGGAGTGTTCAGTGTCTGGACCTGACTGATTTCTGTTTCCAGGGTCACTCTCTCATCACACTGCTGTGTCACCAGGGATCTCTCTTTCTCAGGTCAGATTGAAGCTGATGTTTTTTGAAGTAGAAATAGTAACTTCATTCATGTGTTTTTCTTCATATTTCTGACTGCCTGCATGTTCCAACCTCCTAGACTGAACTCAGACACTCTGCAGCAGCTGACTATAGTTGTGTATGAAGCTCAGGACAAGGAGTTGACTCAGTGGTTCCTGGAGAAGGTTGGTGGAGACCTGACCTCCTGCAGGCTGGACTGGGAAGTGCTTCTCTCTCTGCTGCAGCATTCAACCCACAACATCACTGTGGACCTCAGGAAGAACAGGCTTCTAGAGAAGAACATCTCAGATCTTCTCCCCTTTCTGGGAAGGGTTACTCTCAAGAGGTGGGAGAACTTCTTTCTCTGATCAGACTTTCTAGAAATAATAAAATAACTATTTGTATCCAGTGACATGTTGTTCTGAGTTTTCCTCTGTAATATCATTAGGGTTTTAATCAAGAGGTGGAAGATCTTTATTCAATATTTATAGACGTTAATTATCCATGTCCTATCCAGCCAGTTGTTGCTATGTGAGTTATCCTTTTTAAAATCTTGACATAACCACAACAATCCATTCTCCATGTTTGTTCAGGTCCAGTTCCAGCTTTGTAAAGTCCTCCATCAGACAGATCTATGACAGTAGAGACAATGACTGGACAGAGTGGACTGTTCACTTAAAACGTGAAGAATTATCATTCACTGTTGACAGTGACGATGGCCTATTATAAAATAATTCTGTGTTTAAGGATTTAAAAAATAGAAAGTTTTGTTAAATTGAAATAATTAATTTTGATGATGTAAGTATCTTCTAAAATGATATTAAACTAATGGCTACATGTCGGTACCAACTTTTATACAGAAAAGATGACGAAACGAGAATTTCAGCTCTAAATTTGCACATTTTCGAACAAAACATAAGTGTATGTATAACCTGATGTTATAGGACTGTCATCTGATGAAGCTTATCAAGGTTAGTCAAAAATTATATATCTTTTGCTGGTTTGTTACAATCGCTAACTTTTGCAGCTGGTAAATGGCTTGTGTTTCTGGCTATTGTGGTAAGCTAATATAATGCTATATTGTGTTTTCGCTGTAAAACACTTAAGAAATCGGAAATATTGTCTGGAATCACAAGATGCCTGTCTTTCATTTGCTGTACACCATGTATTTTTCAGAATGTTTTATGATGAGTATTTAGGTATTTCACGTTGGTGTCTGTAATTACTCTGGCTGCTTCGGTGCTATTTCTGACGGTAGCTGTGATGGTAGCTGCAATGTAAAACTGATTTATACCTCAAATATGCACATTTTTCGAACAAAACATAGATTTATTGTATAACATGTTATAAGACTGTCATCTGATGAAGTTGTTTCTTGGTTAGTTTGGTTGGTTCTTGGTTAGTTAGGTTGGCTTTGTGCATGCTACCTGTGCTGTGAAAAATGTCTGTCCTTTTTTGTATTTGGTGGTGAGCTAACATAAATATACGTGCTGTTTTCGCTGTAAAACATTTTAAAAATCGGACATGTTGACTGGATTCACAAGATGTGTATCTTTCATTTGCTGTATTGGACTTGTTAATGTGTGAAAGTTAAATATTTCTCAAATATTTTTTGAATTTCGCGCTCTGCCTTTTCAGTGGAATGTGGGAGGAGTTCCTCTAGCGGAACCCCGGGGCCAGACAGGTTAAGTTGTATTACAAAAGTACTTTGAAATGTTTTGGCAAAGTTTAGAGGTAATTTTTTTGATATTTTGTCATGACTTTGCGCAAATTGGACGCAGTTTTTTTCTGGTACAACTGCGCCAAATAAATGGACAATTTGGATATATATGGACGGAATTAATCGAACAAAATGACCATTTGTGATGTTTATGGGACATATTGGAGTGCCAACAAAAGAATCTCGTCAAAGGTAATGCATGTTTTATATTTTATATCTGCGTTTTGAGTAGCGCCAGCATGTTTGAAATAGGCTACACTCTCTTTGTTGACATTGTACTATCATCAGATAATAGCATCTTATTCTTTCGCCGAAAAGCCTTTTTGAAATCTGACATGTTGGCTGGATTCACAACGAGGGTAGCTTTAATTTGGTATCTTATATGTGTGATTTAATGAAAGTTTGATTTTATATAATCTTTTTGAATCTGGCGCTCTACATTTTCCCAGGCTATTGGCCAGTTGGGACACAAGCGTCCCGCTATCCCAGAGAGGTTAATGAACAGCTGATTGTTGAGTTGTGGCTGTCAGTATGGCTGTTAACCTTTCTATCTCAGGGGTTTCGCTAGCGGAACACCCACAACATTCCACTGAAAAGGAAGCGTGCGAAATTCAAAAATATATTTTTAGAAATATGTAACTTTCACACATTAACAAGTCCAATACAGCAAATGAAAGATAAACATCTTGTGAATCTACCCATGGTGTCCGATTTCAAAAATGATTTACAGTGAAAGCACAACATATGATTGTGTTAGGTCAGAGCCAAGTCACAAACACACACAGACATTTTTTCAGCCAACAATAGGAGTTAGAAAAAGCAGAAATATAGTTCAAATGAATCACTAACCTTTGATTTTCTTCATCAGATGACAGTCATAGGACAGCATGTTATACATGTATTGTGTGTTTTGTTCGATAATGTGCATATATATATAAAACAAATCTCAGTTTACATTGGCGCGTTACGTGCAGTAATGTTTTGATTCCAAAACATCTGGTGATTTTGCAGAAATACTCATAATAAACATTGATAAAAAATGTGTAATTCACATAATTAAAGATAAACTTATCCTCTATGCAACCGCTGTGTCTGTAACGACCTGGGTGTCGGGGGGTGCGAAGTCAGACGCAGGAACAGCAGAGCTTCAATATGTTGAGTCTTTAATACCCAACTAGCAAACAAAATGTCCAACACGGACGTACTGGGTGTCACACACAACGGTCCAACGACACAATAAACAAACCCAGTCCACAATAATAACATCCACTCCCGAAATCCAAAAGCTACAATGTAACAATCCCGCACAAAGAAGCGTACGGGCTGGCTGACTAATAAAGCCACACTAATTAACAACTAACTGAACACAGGTGATACAAATAAACACATAAGGAAGGGGAGGAAAAAGAGTCAGTGGCAGCTAGTAGGCCGGTGACGACGACCGCCGAGCGCCACCCGAACGGGAAGGAGAGCCTGCCTCGGTTGAAGTCGTGACAGTGTCAGATTTCAAAATAAACTTTACGGAAAAAGATTCATCTGAGAACGGCGTTTAGAGCACAATACAGCCAAAGAAATAGTCGCCGTTTTGGCGTCAACAAAAGCTACAAAAACACTATAAATATTCACTTACCTTCGAATAACTTCATCAGAAGGCACTCCCAGGATTCCCAGTTCGACAATAAATGACTGATTTGTTTCATAAAGCCCATCATTTAGCCACTTGTTGTTAGCATGTTCAGCCCAGTAATCCATTTTCATGACGCACGAACAATCCCTCCAGACAAAAACTCAAAAAGTTCCGTTACAGGTCGTAGAAACAAGTCAAATGATGCAATCCATATTTAGGATGTTTTTAACATTAATCATCAATAAGGATCCAACCGGAGAATTTCATTGTCTGAAGAAAGAGCATTGGCACGAGAGCACTCTCTCTCGTGAGCGCGCACAATGAGACCGAGAATTTCTGCAGACCACTCAGTAAAATAGCTCCTATGAGCCCCTCCTTTATAGTAGAATCATATAACCAGAATCTAAAGATGCTGACATCTAGTGGAAGCCCTAGGAAGTGTTTGCTCATCCATAACTAAAAGGGATATCATTTGGCACTGTTTTGAAAATCAAGTTCTAACTTCCTGTTTGGATTTCTTCTCGGGTTTCTGTCTGCCATATGAGTTCTGTTATACTTACAGACATAATTCAAACAGTTTCAGAAACTTCAGAGTGTTTTCTATACAATAGTAATCATAATATGCATGTATTACCTTCTGGGACAGAGTAGGAGGAAATTCAGTTTGGGCATGCAATTCGTCCAAAGTGAAAATGCTGCCCCCTGTCCCGAATAAGTTTTAATGAACAGCTGATTGTTGAGTTGTGGCTGTCAGTATGGCTGTTAATGAACAGCTGATTGAGTTGTGGCTGTCAGTATGGTTGTTAACTTCTCTAGGATAGGTACTTGGCCAAAATCCAGAAAAAAAATCACAAATCTCGGTTTACATTGGCGCCATGTTCAGAAATGCCTCCAAAATATCCGGAGTAATTAACTTCTACTTGCGACCAAACCCGGATCCGGGAGCACCCCCCACAGTAAAAAAGCTGACTAGCATATCCTAGCATAGCGTCACAAGTAAATAGTAGCATCTAAATATCATTAAATCACAAGTCCAAGACACCAGATGAAAGATACAGATCTTGTGAATCCAGCCATCATTTCTGATTTTTAAAATGTTTTACAGGGAAGACAAAATATGTAAATCTATTAGCTAACCACGTTAGCAAAAGACACCACTTTTTTTACTCCACCAGTTTTTTACTCCATCAGTAGCTATCACTAATTCGACTAAATAAAGATATATATAGCCACTAACAAAGAAACAACTTCATAAGATGACAGTCTGATAACATATTTATGGTATAGCATAGGTTTTTTTAGAAAAATGTGCATTTTTCAGGTATAAATCACAGTTCTACATTGCAGCTGCAATCTGAAATAGTGCCGAAGCTGCCAGAATAATTACAGAGACCAACGTCAAATAACTAATTACTCATCTTAAAACATTTCTTAAAAATACACAGCGTACAGCAAATGAAAGCCCAACATCTTGTGAATCCAGCCTATATGTCAGATTTTTTAAGTGTTTTACAGCGAAAACACAATATATCGTTATATTAGCATACCACGAGCTAACATCACCCAAGCATTGATTCAAGGCAAAAAGCGCGATAACGTTATCGCCACCAAAATATATTAATTTTTTCACTAACCTTCTCAGAATTCTTCAGATGACAGTCCTGTAACATCATATTACACAATGCATATAGAGTTTGTTCGAAAATGTGCATATTTAGCATCACAAATCGTGGTTATGCAATGTAATCTATCAAAACATGGCATGCATTCTGGCCAGCGCCATCTTGGAAAGGCACCTAAGTTTACGATTATTTATCGATTAGATTGACTAAAAAAATACAGGTTGGACAGCTAATGAAAGATGCATTAGTTAATAATGCAACCGCTGATTTAGATTTTTAAAATTAACGTTACTAGACATACAGTGTGCGTTACAGCCAGACTAGTGCCGCAACAATGGCCGACAAATGCGTTTACATTTTTCCACATAAATACGGAATAAAATCGTAAATAGCTCTTACTTTTGGACGAGCTTCCATCAGATTCTTGGGCAAGGTGTCCTTTGTCCAAAAGAATGGTTGCTTTGTTGTAAAACGTCCTCTTCACCTTTGGAATTAGCTGCTAACAGTAGCTATGTCGCACACACATGTCCAAATCCTCAAACGCAATACTAAGGAAATTCCGAAAAATAGCAATATACTCGCATAAACTGATATAAATAGGTTTCAAATAACTTCGTTATGATGTTTCTAACACCTATATCGAATTAAATCACAGACGGATATATCTTAGGTCAATAATGAGAGCTTTTGAGCAAGCCATTCTGATGTCCTCTCTTGCGCCTTGGCGAGCGTCGAAAAGAAAGGACACGTCACTCCATTGCCTTTTATAAACTCTGAGAAATACGTAGAGACCCCATTCCACTTCTCATTGGTTACTGACATCCAGGGGAAGGCGGGTGCAGTTCATTTCAACCCATAGGGCACATACAGACCTTTAAACTGATCCGAGATCAGAGCCTAGTTTTCAGACCTTCGCATGTCCTGTCATGATTTTCGCTGTAGAAAGTGTTCTGGTTCACCCACAGACATAATTCAAACGGTTTTAGAAACTAGAGATTGTTTTCTATCCAATAGTAATAATAATATGCATATTGTACGAGCAAGAATTGAGTACGAGGCAGTTTAATTTGGAGACGCAAAATGTCGAAGTTGAAACAGCACCCCCTGTATTCTCAAGAGGTTATTAAAGAGAGCCATGTCAAATAACAGAAATACTCATCATAAACTTAGATGAAAGATACATGTTTTACATATAATTAAAGATACACTTGTTCTTAATGCAACCGCTGTGTCAGATTTTTAAAAACCTTTACGTAAAAAGCACACCATGCAATAATCTGAGATGGCGCTTAGATTTACCAACATTTCTCCGCCATGTTGGAGTCAACAAAAATACGAAATTACATCATAAATATTCCCTTACCTTTCATTATCTTCATCAGAATGCAGTGCCATGAATCCTAGTTCCACAGTAAATCATTGTTTTGTTCGATAATGTCCATTACTTATGTCCAATTAGCTACTTTTGCTAGCATGCGTAGTACACGTGTCCAAACGCTCGCGCAGATGCAGGCAAACGTCGGACGAAAACTTAAAAAAAGTTATATTACAAGTCGAATAAACTGGTCAAACTTAGTAATGTTGTTATCATGTATATCCAATAACGTTCCAACCGGAACATTCTTTTCAGTCTCTATAAGTCATCGAACGCATGGCGATATGATAAGGAAAGCGCGTGAGCAAGAACTGGCAATCTGCCAGACCAATGACTGAAATACCTCCCATCTGGCCCCACATCACACTAGAGGCTTCATTCCACGTTCTACAGACTGTTGACATCTACTGGAAGGCGTAGGAAGTGCAAACAGATCCATATCTTACAGGGAAATGAATAGGCGATGAGTTGAACAATGACCATTTTCAGAATTCTCCCTTCCTGTTTGGATTTTTTCTCAGGTTTTTGCCTGCCATATGGGTTCTGTTATACTCACAGACATCATTCAAACAGTTTTAGAAACTTCGAGTGTTTTATATCCAATAGTAATAATAATATGCATATATTAGTATCTGGGACAGAGTAGGAGGCAGTTCACTATGGGCACGCAATTCATCCAAAAGTGAAAATGCTGCCCCCTATATCAAAGAAGTTAATGAACAGCTAAATGTGTTGTGGCTGTCAGTATGGCTGTTAATGAACTATTTAGATAGTTGGAAAGGCAAAACTATTTGCCACTGGAGAGTTGGTTGACTCTAATTTCCTCCTTATATTGTTGGCCTACAATCTGTGTATCCACTACTTTCATTGGCCGATGCTATTGGTTGCATTTAAGACACGAGTCATTTGTTTTCTTGTTCTGATGTCAATGTCAGAGCATCTTGGGATTTTTGTGGGATAAAAAAATATCATATAATAATAATTATAATAATTATATAATATATAATTTTTGTAATGTCTCCAGTCGTGTAAAATGTTGGAGAATTGCAGAAAATTATTTTATTAATTTAGAGCTCGAATGTTAATGAAACGCTGGTGACGTCCTGGGAATGCACTATACTTAACCTCAGCTAGGGGTGGAATTGAAGGGGAATGCCTGGTAGTTGACCTGATAAACAGAGTTGTAGCATGTTTATCAGTGTTTAATTGTGTGATGGTGTGTAAATAAGTCTCTCTGTCTCTCTTTCTCGCGCTCTCTCTCTCACTCTCTCTGTCTCTCTTTCTCACGCTCTCTCTCTCACTCTCTCTCTGTCTCTCTTTCTCGCGCTCTCCCCTCTCTGTCTGGTGCTCTCTCTTTCTCTCTCTCGCTCAAATCTCTGTCTCTGTCTCTCTCTCTGTCTCTCTGTCTCTCTATCTGTCTCTCTCTCTCTCTCTCTGTCTCTCTGTAGTGTTGACAGGAAGTTACTGCTGAGTTTCCTCCAGTTCTGTGCTGCCTCTCAGGTCCAGCAGGGGGCACCACCACCACCAACAGCAGAATGGCTGCTCAGGTCTCTGCACTACAGGCTGGACTTCTCCTGCTCCTCCTGCTCCTCCTCTGTGGACCTGTCAGCTCAGGACCAGGGGGGGGCTCTGTGTCTGACCACTGACCACTGCAGGACCATCAACTCTGTTCTGAAGCAGAACCAACACAGCACCCAGCTGGTCCAGAACCAGGTCCAGCTCATCCTAAGAGACTGTGAGGTGGAGGACAGAGCACTGAGGGAGCTGCTTCCCATCCTGCATATTGTCAAGCTGAGGTTAGACACACAAAGACAAACATTTGACCAACTAGTTTATCAGTAGGAGTTAAACATACTCTGTGTCATGATGTTGTCTCTGCTTCTTGTCCTCTCAGCCCCAGCAAAGCTCTGCTACTTCCGCTGCTGGACCTTGTGTGTGAGGGGATTGAAGAGGGGCTGCTGAGGCACACAGAGTCCCTGTGCAGAGCCCTGGATGGGGAGCTGGACCTCAGTGAGACCAAGCTGGACCAGAAGGCCTGTGGATCTCTGGCCCTGGTTCTGGAACACTCAGAGGGTCTGTCAAAACTGGACCTCAGCCACTGTCAACTCACAGACCACCACCTACAGCCCCTGATCACACACCTGCATAAAGTACAAGTCCTGGAGTGAGTGGCTTTCAGTGTGTGTGTGTGTGTGTGTGTGTGTGGAAATGTGTGTGTGGAAATGTGTGTGTGGACGTGTTTAACTATACTTTTGGGGACCAGAATAGAGTAGTAAACAAACAAAAATTTGACCAACTGGGGACATTTTGTTGGTCCCCACAAGGTCAAATGCTATTTCTAGGGGGATTAGGATTAAGGTTAGAATTAGTGTTAGGGTTAGAATTAGGTAGAGGATTAGGATCTATGTTTAAGTTTAGGATTAGGATCTAGGGTTATGTTTAGGGTTAGGTTTTTAATTAAGGTACGGGTTAGGGTCTGAATTGAATGTCCCCACAAGGTTATTTGTACAAGACTGTGTGTATGTCACTACATGATAAATGTCCGATCTCTCTCCCTGTCTCTCCCTCTCTCTGTGTGTGTCTCTCTCTCTCTCTCTCGCTCCCTGTCTCTCTCTCTCTCTCTCTCTCTCTCTCTCTCTCTCTCTCTCTCTCTCTCTCTCTCTCTCTCTCTCTCTCCCTCCCTCTCTCTCTCTCTCTCTCTCTCTCTCTCTCTCTCAGCCTGAGCCACAATGACATCACTGATGCTCTGACTGACAGAATACTCCAACTGGTCTCTACCAACACTTCAATACACACCGTACGGTAAGGGTGTGTGTGACGGTGAGCAGAGCATGTGTGTGTGAGATCATATGGGTGTGTATGTTGCTCGGGGCAACTATTAGAGGATAATAATAACATTAAAATAATAATAATGTATGTTTTCTCTACAGACTCTTCAACAACAGAATCATGAACAGAACCGCTTTCCTGACAGAGGAGAGGTTTGAGATCTGATTAAACATCAGGTCTTGGTTCAGGAAGAGGAAGAGATGGCTGTTAGGTCTTAGTCCAGGAAGAGGAAGAGATGGCTGTTAGGTCTTAGTCCAGGAAGAGATGGCTGTCAGGTCTTAGTCCAAATCCAAATAAAATGTTATTGGTTACATACACATGGTTAGCAGATGTTATTGCAAGTGTAGCGAAATGCTTATGCTTCTAGATCCGACAGTGCAGCAGTATCTAACAGGTAATATCAAACAATTCCACAACAAAACCTAATATCTAACAAATTCCACAACCAAACCTAATACACACAATATGGCAAAGGAATGGGATAAGAATATATAAGTGTACAATATATGGATGAGCAGTGACAGAGCGGCTAAGATGCAATAGATAATAAAGAATGGTTAGTGAAGGTTACAGTATATACATATGAGATGAAATGGTCTAATGTTAAAATGTTAAAAAATTTGGAATGTTTAGGAAGTAATGGGAAGAATAGGTTCGAGTGGGATTATAATTGAGTAGGGAATGTTAATGTTTAAAAATGTATGTTTAGAAATAAATGGTTTAAAAGTGAATGATAATGGAGTGTACTAAGAACACACAGGAGAAGGGTACGACTCTATTAGCTGGTAGAACCTTAAGAAGTTAAGGACCTGTGGACTGCTGGAAGAAGATTTTTGCTGTAGCTTTTTAGCTTGAAATATATTCCGTTTTTTATTATTCTCATATTTTGATTTTTATTATTCTCTTTTAAAGTAAAATTCTAGGAGGGATCCTTAAGGTTACCTCATTGATAGAAGTGTGTTAAAGTAGCTGGTAGAATTTTTAGACGCCAACTGAGGGACTGATCATCCTGACGGGGGAGACAAAAAACAGTTTATAAAGTTGTAGAAGGTAAGAACCTGTTTTTCTTTATATTAATTACTGTGCTTCTCATAAAGTTGTAAAATACAAAAAAAAAAAATTGTCACACCCCAATAAGGGTATAGTTAAGGGCGTTGAAGGTGTCTATCATTTTTATGTACTGTTGATGTTGCTTATCATTGATTGGTGATATTGATTTGTGATTGAATGATTGATCTGGGATTTTGAATAAACTTAATTTTTCTGAAACCCTGTGTCAACAGAGTCATGTTGTTTTACTTTCAGTTTCTGATATAGACTTAAATAATTGAGGATTGTTTGCAACTGGTTAGTTAGTCTAGTGGAGACCTGAGTGGCTGGTATTGTCAGGTTCTCCCTAGGAGAGGTGGGTTTGGAGTCAGGCGCAGAACAGATCGAATTGCAAGAAAGGGCGTTTATTTACAAGTCCAAAGAACAGGAACAGGACCACAACAGTAGCCACCAAAACAACAGGAACGCAGTCCAGAAAAAAAACCTGTTCAACAGAACAAACCAAAATGCAACCCAAAGAAATGACAGCTACACGAACAATCCCGCACAAAACCAAGAGGGTAGGGCGAGATTAAATACCCCACTAATAACCTAAACTAGACACAGGTGAACAACAAGACAGACAAAACTGAACGAAAAAGAAAAGGGATCGTGGCAGCTAGTCGACCCGGCGACGACGACCGCCGAGCACCGCCCGAACAGTGGAAGTCGTGACAGGTATAAATCAAATAAAATTGTATTGATCACATACACATATTTAGCAGATGTTAATTAACCCTACGGTTTCTGTCTCAGTACTTATGGGAGAACAGTCTAGATACTGAAAAATCAACCAAGTCATGAACTTTTACCTACATAACCTCCCTTTGGAACTCACAGTGTTCCACACAATTAAATGTTCCAGTATAGATGAGAAGGGGAGCATCTTCTGAAACTCTATGGAGGTAATCAACTTCTCATCCATCTTAACAATCTGAGCTCCACTTTCTCATAGACACTGGTGAGTCAGGAACAAACATCTCCAATCATAATTACCTAGAAAGGAGTAAAAGATCCATTCTCAAGCCAATTATCCTTTAACTTCTTTGACGAGATTCTTTTGTTGGCACTCCAATATGTCCCATAAACATCACAAATGGTCCTTTTGTTCGATTAATTCCGTCCATATATATCCAAATTGTCAATTTATTTGGCGCGGTTGATCCAGAAAAAAACAGCTTCCAATTTGCGCAAAGTCTCTACAAAATATCTCAAAAATTACCTCTAAACTTTGCCAAAACATTTCAAAGTACTTTTGTAATACAACTTAAGGTATTTGTAAACGTTAATAATCGATCAAATTGAAGACGGGTCTATCTGTTTTCAATACAGGAGATCAACAAACTAACGCTACATTTTTTAGTCTTGAGCAACTCTCAAACAGTACACATGACGTTACTCTACTTCCTCTACATCCAGTGGAAGCAGTAAGAACTGAGAACAGAGTAATTAGAAATCTGGCTTCCCAATGAAAACTCATTGAACAGACAGTGACTTATAAAATAAATAAATTAATGGTTAGTCCTCGGGGTTTTGCCTGCTACATAAGTTCTGTTATAACTTACAGATATGATTCAAACAGTTTTAGAAACTTCAGAGTGTTTTCTATCCAAATCTACTTATAATATGCATATCTTATATTCTGGGGATGAGTAGAAGGAAGTTGAAATTGGGCACGCTATTTTTCCAAAAGTGAAAACTCTGCCCCCTATCCTAGAGAAGTTAAATAACCGCACATTTGGAAAAGGAAAATGCAAGAAATATTTACTCTGAGCTGCACTTCGATAGATTGGTCGTAGATGGAAGGCTGGGTTGCCTAGAAGAGATCTCTTGTTGTGGGTGTTCTGCTAGTGGAACCCCTGGCGAGAAAGGTTAAGTCTAGCCAGTCCCAGGCATGGGTATCAAATCCCGCATTGTCCTTAACTTCTACTTGGTACTCATCCCGGATCCGGGAGCCTCCTCATCAGTAAAAAGCTGACTAGCATAGCCTAGCATAGCGCCACAAGTAAATACTAGCATATAAATATCATGAAATCACAAGTCCAAGACACCAAATGAAAGATACACATCTTGTGAATCCAGCCATCATTTCCGATTTTTATAATGTTTTACAGCGAAAACACAATATGTATTTCTATTAGCTAACCACAAAAGCAAAAGACTCAACCGCATATTTTCACCATTTTTTTACCGCATAGGTAGCTATCACAAACCCGACCAAATCGAGATATAATTAGTCACTAACCAAGAAACAACTTCATCAGATGAAAGTCTTATAACATGTTATACAATAAATCTATGTTTTGTTCGAAAATGTGCATATTTGAGGTATAAAATCATAGTTTTACATTGCAGCTACAATCACCAATAGCACCGAAGCAGCAAGAATAATTACAGAGAGCAACGTGAAATACTTAAATACTCATCATTAAACATTTATGAAAAATACATGGTGTACAGCAAATGAAAGATAAACATCTTGTGAATCCAGCCAATATTTCAGATTTTTTAAGTGTTTTACAGCGAAAACACAATATAGCATTATATTAGCTTACCACAATAGCCAAACACACAACCGCATTCATTCACCGCAAAGGTAGCGATAGCAAAAAAACAGCAAAAGATATAAAATTATTCACTAACCTTGACCAACTTCATCAGATGACAGTCCTATAACATCAGGTTATACAATACACTTATGTTTTGTTCGAAAATGTGCATATTTTGAGCTGAAAACCGTGGTTATACATTGCGAAAATGTAGCAACTTTTTCCCAGAATCTCCGGATATATTTCTGACACTCACCTAATCTGACCAAATAACTCATCATAAACTTTACAAAAAAATACATGTTGTACAGCAAATTAAAGATACACTAGTTCTTAATGCAATCGCCATGTTAGATTTTTTAAAATAACTTTACCATAACAAACAGCTTACGTTATAGCGAGACAGCGCTCACAATAAGGGCGGAAAATAGAACTAAACATTTTTCACAGAAATACGAAATAACATCATAAATGGTTCCTACTTTTGCTGAGCTTCCATCAGAATCTTGTACAAGGAGTCCTTGGTCCAGAATAATCGTTGTTTGTTTTTAGAATGTCCTCTTCTCCTGTCGAATTAGCAACCATAGCTAGCCATGTGGCGCAAACGTGCCCAACTTCACCTCACGCAAAGAAAATAAAATTCCAAAACTCGCAATTAACGTTCAATAAACTGATACAACTCGGTTGAAAGAAACTACTTTATGATGTTTTTATCACATCTATCAAATAAAATCAGAGCCGGAGATATCTACCGTGTATACCGAAAGCTTTTCAGAAGGCAATCTGGGGTTCCTTCTCGCACCTTCGAAGACAATGAAATTTCCAGACACGACATTCCAAAAGCTCTTGTTCGACCTCAGATCAAGCTAGACACCCCATTCCACCTCCCACTGCCTGTTGACATCTAGTGGAAGGCGTATGAAGTGCATGTATATCCATAGATTTCAAGCAAATTAATAGGAAGGCCCTGACTCGATTTCAGATTTTTCACTTCCTGTCAGGAAGTTTGCTGCAAAATGAGTTCTGTTTTACTCACAGATATAATTCAAACGGTTTTAGAAACTTGAGAGTGTTTTCTATCCAATAGTAATAATAATATGCATATTGTACGATCTAGAATAGAGTAAAAGGCAGTTTAATTTGGGCACGATTTTTTACAAAGTGAAAACAGCGTCCCTCTATTGAGAAAAGGTTTTAACAAAAGATTGAAGGAAAAACATAATAACACTCCTTATCAATAAGTACATTGGTATACATGGGTGCTTCTACACCTGCATTGCTTGTTGTTTGGGGTTTTAAGCTCGGTTTCTGTACAGCACTTTGATATATCAGCTGATGGAAGAAGGGCTATATAAATACATTTGATTTGATTTGATTTGTATACATATTTTGGCAGTATCTAAATACCATTTAAGCACATTCCTCATCCTTTGACACATTGCACAGAACAAAAGGTCGGCATGATGATAATGTCCATCTCTCTCATCCTTAGTACACACATCACTTGCATCATCTACGTTTATGACAAGGTTTGTGTTCATGAACATTCTCATAATCATTAGAGTTGGGTGCCTTTGCATAAACAGGTAAACCTTCCTTAAGATAATCATGACAGGCATACCCTCCTCCTGGAGTAACCCCATATAGACAGTTTGGGTTCCCAAAAGGACAGTCAAGAGGTCCTCCAAGAGCATGCTTTACCATACCTATTAGTGTAATGTCCAGGAGCCCCAGGCACAGGGTTTACTACCACCTGTCGGTGGTCAGTACCTATCGCCATCTGTTTTACTGTAGTTTGAACCAAAAGAGATTTCAACAAAGGTAGGACACAGTAGAAAACAAATCCCATTTCCACCAGACCCCCTCCTATCATGATAGCCATTCTAGTAAACATAGCACCCCACTTTCCCAAAGTTAAGTCTAGCCAGTCCCAGACATGGGTATCAAATCCCGCAATGTCCATAATCTTTCAAGGACACACGTTCCGCTAGCGGAACCCCCCCACAACATTCCGCTGAAAAGGCAGATCTGGAAATTCAAAAATATATTTTTTTAAATATGTAGCTTTCACACATTAACAAGTCCAATACAGCAAATTAAAAATAAACATCTTGTTAATCTACCCATCGTTTCCGATTTAAAAAATGCTTTACAGCGAAAACACAACATATGATTATGTTAGATCACCACCAAGTTCAAAAAACACACAGCCATTTTCCAAGCCAAAGATAGGAGTCACAAAAAGCAGAAATAGAGATAAAATTAATCACTAACCTTTGATGATCTTCATCAGATGACACTCATAGGACATCATGTTACACAATACATATATGTTTTGTTCGATAATGTGCATATTTATATCCACAAATCTCAGTTTACATTGGCGCCATGTTCAGAAATGCCTCCAAAATATCCGGAGAAATTGCAGAGAGCCACATCAAATTACAGAAATACTCATCATAAACTTTGATGAAAGATACATGTTTGACATAGAATTAAAGATACACTTGTTCTTAATGCAACCGCTGTGTCAGATTTCAAAAAAACGTTACGGAAAAAGCAAACCATGTAATAATCTGAGACGGCGCTCAGATATAAACAACATTTCTCCGCCATGTTGGAGTCAACAGAAATACGAAATTACATCATAAATATTCCCTTACCTTTGATGATCTTCATCAGAATGCACTCCCAGGAATCCTATTTCCACAATAAATTGTTGTTTTGTTCGATAATGTCCATTAATGATGTCCAAGTAGCTACTTTTGCTAGTACACATGGCCAAATGCTCGCGCAGGTGCAGGCAAACGTCAGACGAAAACTTCAAAAAGTTATATTACAGGTCAAATAAACTTGTCAAACTAAGTAGAGAATCAATCTTTCAGACGTTGTTATCATAAATATTCAATAAGGTTCCAACCGGAGAATTCCTTTGTGTCTACAGAAGTAATGGAACGCAAGGCGATATCATGTGGAATGCCCGTGACCAGGAATTGGCACTCTGCCAGACCACTGACTGAAATAGCTCCCATCCGGCCCCACATCACAGTAGAGGCTTCATTCAACGTTCTACAGACTGTTGACATCTAGTGGAAGGCGTAGGAAGTGCAAACAGATCCATATCTTACTTGGATTTAAATAGGCGAATAGTTGAAAATCGACCAGCCTCAAAATTCTCACTTCCTGTTGGATTTTTTTCTCAGGTTTTTGCCTGCCATATGAGTTCTGTTATACTCACTGACATTATTCAAAAAGTTTTAGAAACTTCAGAGTGTTTTCTATCAAAATCTACTAATAATATGCATATGTTAGCAACTGGGACTGAGTAGCAGGCAGTTTACTCTGGAAACCTATGGGCATCTTATTATCCAAGCTACTCAATACTGCCCCCAGCCATAAGAAGTTTTAAACAGAAGGTGCTGTGAATTTTGGGCCTGCTCTGAAATATGTGGTCGTTGGCTTCTAAACGAGTTTTGAAAAAGTGGGTGTGGTGTCAGTTTGTATCAGTTTGGTGTCAGAAGGAATGAAACAACCAGAAGTGGTTAAATTCACCCTAAAGGTGTTTTGATATACCCAACCTGCAGAATGTGAAAACACTGCATTCAACCCTATATAAATCAGTCAATTCTTAACCGAAAGCCTTTAACCTGTTTGGGCTGCAGGGGCAGTATTGAGTAGCCTGGATTAAAGGTGCCCATTTCAAACGGCCTCGTACTCAATTCTTGCTCGTACAATATGCATATTATTATTACTATTGGATAGAAAACACTCTCTAGTTTCTAAAACCGTTTGAATTATATCTGTGAGTAAAACAGAACTCATTTTGCAGCGAACTTCCTGACAGGAAGTGGAAAATCTGAAATCGATGCTCTGTTCTAGGGCCTGCCTATAAATGTGCTTGATATTTATTAGTATACATGCACTTCATACGCCTTCCACTAGATGTCAACAGGCAGTGAGAGAAGAAATGGAGTGTATAACATGATCTGAGGTCGAATAAAAGCTCTTGGCATGACGTGACCCCAATTTCCTGTTTTCTGGAACGCGCGAGAAGGGACCTGGTATTGCCTTCTGTAAAGCTGTCGTTATAGACGACTAATATCTCCGGCTTTGATTTTATTTGATACATGTGACAATATCATCGTAAAGTATGTTTTTTCAATATAGTTTTATTAGATTATTGAAATTTTTTCGGGACGTTAGGCGTGTTGCTTTGTCTGCGTTTGTTCAGGAAGGAGAGCTTCGAGCCACTTTGCTAGCTTTCCGTGCTAATTGACTGGAGAAGAGGACATTCTAAATCCAAACAACGATTGTTCTGGACAAAGGACCCCTTGTACAACATTCTGATGGAAGATCATCAAAAGTAGGACCCATTTTATGATGCTATTTCATATATCTGTCGAACATGTGAACTAGTAGTTTGCGCCCAGATTTTGGGCACGCTCTCGCCATAACGTAAACTGCATGCGTAATGAAGTTATTTTTAGAATTCTAACAAGGCGATTGCATTATGAACTAGTGTATCTATCATTTCCTATACAACATGTATTTTTTAGTAATGTTTATGAATAGTTATTTGGTCAGAATATTTGAGTGTCAGAAAAATATCCGGACGTTGTGGGGAAAAGATGCTACGTTAGCACAAGGTTAGTCAAAAATTATATATCTTTTGCTGGTTTGTTACGATCGCTAACTTTTGCTGCTGGTAAATGGCTTGTGTTTCTGGCTATTGTGGTAAGCTAATATAATGCTATATTGTGTTTTCGCTGTAAAACACTTAAGAAATCGGAAATATTGGCTGGAATCACAAGATGCCTGTCTTTCATTTGCTGTACACCATGTATTTTTCAGAAATGTTTTATGATGAGTATTTAGGTATTTCACGTTGGTGTCTGTAATTACTCTGGCTGCTTCGGTGCTATTTCTGACGGTAGCTGTGATGGTAGCTGCAATGTAAACCTGATTTATACCTCAAATATGCAAATTTTTCGAACAAAACATAGATTTATTGTATAACATGTTATAAGACTGTCATCTGATGAAGTTGGTTCTTGGTTAGTTAGGTTGGCTTTAAGCATGGTACCTGTGCTGTGAGAAATGTCTGTCCTTTTTTGTATTTGGTGGTGAGCTAACATAAATATACGTGGTGTTTTCGCTGTAAAACATTAAAAAAATCGGACATGTTGGCTGGATTCACAAGATGTTTATCTTTCATTTGCTGTATTGGACTTGTTAATGTGTGAAAGTTAAATATTTCTAAAAAATATCTTTTGAATTTCGCGCCCTGCACTTGAAGTGGCTGTCGTCATATTGTGCCCGGCTTCGGGCTTGCAGCCCAAAGAAGTTAAACTCAGGATTCTGTAAAAGCCTACTTCAATGAGGATATATGTTTACTTTCAGCTTCCTGTGCCAACCGGAAGTCCCTTAAATTGGGATCGAAGGGGCTGTTTCGAAGGGTTAAGAAAGTCTGATCTTTCCAGAACGTCATACGTGTGATTAGGCAACCCTCATGAACTGTAAATCAATAATTTCTCCCATCAGATTTCCAAGAAAAGCTCACAAACACACACACAGCAAGGACGGAGTGACACAGTGTGGGGCTTAGAGATACTTAGATCCTGCAATAGTTACCTTTGTTCGAACTATCAAAGAACCGTCAAACCTAGAGATCTGAAACGTTAGAAACCTGTTCTAGAGCTCAAGTCGATAGTGCACGGCGAGTTATGTGGCTCTAGAAGGTTCTCAGACCGAGAAACAGCCTCGTACATTTGCAATAACTTCAATTCATTTTGACCATCACGAAAATGACGACATTTAGAAAAGTCCCAGAGTCGCAAGACTATGTGCATTGAAACCGCCTCGGCTCATAGAGACGGACCCTGAAGTTTCTGTCCGCTAGCTCATTCAAGGACCCCGTAGCAACGCCCTGAAAATGTGGATTTTCAGCACCAATTAAGGTCGCTGTTCGGGCTCCAAATTAAGTTTCGAGCCGAAACTTGGGTTTCGGGGTCACCTCAGCTAGGCCTACACATAATGTTTGAACTGGACCCGCAGCTAGAACGTAACTACGTGATTTTTTTTATTATGGTTTAAACAGAAGGTGCTGTGAATTTTGGGCCTGCTCTGAAATATGTGATAGTTGGCTTCTAAACGAGTTTGAAAAAGTGGGTGTGGTGTCAGTTTGTATCAGTTTGGTGTCAGAATGATATCTAATTGACTGATGGACGTCGACTTGCTGGCTGACTTTTGTCCATTTGCAATATGTTTAAACAGTGATAAACCATCACCAAATTGACATTCTGAAATCAACACTAAAAATGGCAACACCATAGTCTCCAGGCCGTGCCGAGATCAACAAGACACCCCGCTTGACCGTAGCTCGCTCTGAGCGCAGCAAATGTGAAAAAAGGTACGCCCAAAATGAAGCCTGTCCCTAAATTTCAGGTGCTTTTTGGGCACAGCGGCAGAACCGTTAGGGTTAGAAGGACAACTAAACCACAGGAATGTTCCTAAGGTCCTCCCGATCTGTACAAACATAACCTTGACGTGTGGCATTATCCCTTAACAGTGAAAACAGGGTTTTTTAATCTCACAGAATACAATGACATCTCTCACCATAGGAATACATTGCCTGCTCCCCTAAATTCAACCTGAAGCCTATGTGGGTTATGAATGCCATATCAAACTGTCTTCGATGACAATTCATCAGGCCACTATGAGCTCTACCTGTGTTGATTCTAAGCTTCCTGGAGCAACCGGAAGTGGTTAAATTCACCCTAAATGTTTTTTGATATACCCAACCTGCAGATTGTGAAAACACTGCATTCAACCCTATGTTATTCAGTCAATTCTTAACGTAACAACTTTAAACTCAGGATTCTGTAAAAGCCTACCCCTATGAGGATATGTGTTTACTTTCAGCTTCCTGTGCCAACCGGAAGTCCCTTAAATTGGGGTCATAGGGGCTGTTTCGAAGGGTTAAAAAAGTCTGATCTTTCCAGAACGTCATACGTGTGATTAGGCAACCCTCATGAACTGTAAATCAATAATTTCTCCCATCAGATTTTCAAGAAAAGCTCACACACACAGCAACAACGGAGTGACACAGTGTAGGGCTTAGAGACACTTAGAGCCTGCAATAGTTACCTTTGTTCGAACTATTAAGAACCGTCAGACCTAGAGCTCTGAAACTTTAGAAACCTGTTCTAGAGCTCAAGTTGATAGTGCACGGCGAGTTATGTGGCTCTAGAAGGTTCTCAGACCGAGAAACAGCCTCGTACATTTGCAATATCTTCAATTCATTTTGACCATCACGAAAATGACGACATTTAGAAAAGTCCCAGAGTCGCAAGACTACGTGCACTGAAACTGCCTCGGCTCATAGAGACGGACCCTAACGTTTCTGTCCGATAGCTCATTCAAGGACCCTGTAGCAACGCCCTGAAAATGTGGATTTTCAGCACCAATTAAGGTCGCTGCTCGGGCTCCAAATGACCTATCGAGCCGAAACTTGGGTTTCGGGGTCGCCTCAGCTAGGCCTACACATAATGTCAGAACTGGACCCGCAGCTAGAACGTAACTACGTGATTTATGTTTTTATTATGGTTTAAACAGAAGGTGCTGTGAATTTTGGGCCTGCTCTGAAATATGTGATAGTTGGCTTCTAAACGAGTTTGAAAAAGTGGGTGTGGTGTCAGTTTGTATCAGTTTGGTGTCAGAATGATATCTATTTGACTGATGGACGGTGACTTGCTGGCTGACTTTTGTCCATTTGCAATATGTTTAAACAGTGATGAACCATCACAAAATTGACATTCTGAAATCAACACCACAAATGGCAACACCATAGTCTCTAGGCCGTGCCGAGATCAACAAGACACCCCGTTTGACCGTAGATCGCTCTGAGTGCAGCGACTGTGAAAAAATGTAGGCCCAAAATGAAGCATGTCCCTAAATTTCAGGTGCTTTTGGGGCACAGCGGCGGAACCGTTAGGGTTAGAAGGACAATTCAACCACAGGAATGTTCCTGAGGTCCTCCCGATCTGTACAAACCTAAACTTGACGTGTGGCATTAACAAATAACAGTGAAAACAGGGTTTTTTAATCTCACAGAATACAATGACATCTCTCACCATAGGAATACATTGCCTGCCCCCTAAATTCAACCTGACGCCTATGTGGGTTATAAATGCCATATCAAACTGTCTTCAATAAATAAATAAACAATAATAATGTTTTCTATCCAATGGTATTAATTATATGCATATAGTAAGAGCAATAATTGAACAAGAGGCAGTTTAATCTGTAGAGCAAATTATGCTAATGCAAAAACAGCACCCCCTGTATTCTCAAGAAGTTAAGATGAGTAATTAGTTATATGACGTTGGTCTCTGTAATTGTTCTGGCTGCGTCGGCGCTATTTCAGATTGCAGCTGCAATGTAGAACTGTGATTTATACCTGAAAAATGCATATTTTTCAAAAAAAAACTATGCTATACCATAAATATGTTATCAGAATGTCATCTTATGAAGTTGTTTCTTGGTTAGTGGCTATATACATTTTTATTTAGTCGAATTAGTGATAGCTACTGACGCAGGAAAAAACTGTTGGGAGTAAAAAAATTGTGTCTTTTGCTAACGTGGTTAGCTAATAGATTTACATATTGTGTCTTCCCTGTAAAACATTTTAAAAATCTGAAATGGTGGCTTTATTCTCAAGATCTGTGTCTTTGATCTGGTGTCTTGGACTTGTGATTTAATGATATTTAGATGCTACAATTTACTTGTGACGCTATGCTAGCTATGCTACTCAGTGGGGGGGGGAGTGGGGGGTGCTACCGGATCAGGGTTGGTGACTCGTGAGAAGTTAAAACATTTCAGAAAAATACACAGCGTACAGCAATTGAAAGCCCAACATCTTGTGAATCCAAACAATATTTCAGATTTATTAAATGTTTTATAGCGAAAACAAAATGTAGCGCTAAATTAGCATAGCCACGCCAGCCAGAACCACCTGGGCGCCCACGACCAGTTCACATGCACGACAGATATATGAAATAACATCGTAAATTGGGTCTTACTTTTGCTGATCTTTCATCAGAATGTTGATCAAGGTGTCCTTTGTCCAGATGAGTCGTTTTTTCGATTCAGAATGTAAACTTTCCCTCTTCATTTAGCATGGGTACTAGTCGAGTGGCACGGATCTCTCCAACGAAAATAAAATCAGAGAACGGAACACCGCAAAACTCCCGAAAAAATTCTAATAATCTGATTAAACTATATTGAAAAAACATACATTACGATGATATGGTCACATGTATCAAACAAAATCCGAGACGGAGATAGTTTTCATCCGTAATGGCAGCAAAACAGAAGGCAATTTCACTTCCAAGTCGCGCGAATCAGAGAACCGGAAGTGGGCGGTCACGCCAAAGAAATAGGTCTTATTTCACGTCAGAACAAGATGAACACAAAATTTCTCCTCTGACGTCCTCTTGACACCCAGAGGAAGGCGTATGAAGTGTATTTCGGGTCATACGTGGCATGACCATGTATAGGCAGAGCGTTGAAGCGAGCATAGATATCTGGCATTCTACTTCCTGGTCAGGGAAAGTGCTGCCAAATGACTTCTGTTTCACTCAGAGAAAAAATTGAAACGGTTTTAGAAACTAGAGATTGTTTTCTATCCAATAGTATTAATAATATGCATATAGTAAGAGCAATAATTGAATAGGAGGCAGTTTAATTTGGAGAGGCAAAATGTCGAAGTTGAAACAGCACCCCCTGTATTCTCAAGAAGTTAAACAGAAGGTGCTGTGAATTTTGGGCCTGCTCTGAAATATGTGATAGTTGGCTTCTAAACGAGTTTGAAATTCCGGGTTTGGTGTCAGTTTGTATCAGTTTGGTGTCAGAATGATATCTAATTGACTGATGGACGGTGACTTGCTGGCTGACTTTTGCCCATTTGCAATATGTTTAAACAGTGATGAACCATCACCAAATTGACATTGTGAAATAAACACTAAAAATGGCAACACCAGAGTCTTTAGGCCATGCCGAGATCAACAAGACACCCCGTTTGACCGTAGATCGCTCTGAGCGCAGCGACTGTGAAAAGAAGTAGGCCCAAAATGAAGCCTGTCCCTAAATTTCAGGTGCTTTTGGGGCACAGCGGCGGAACCGTTAGGGTTAGAAGGACAATTCAACCACAGGAATGTTCCTAAGGTCCTCCCGATCTGTACAAGCATAACCTTGACGTGTGGCATTATCCCTTAACAGTGAAAACAGGGTTTTTTAATCTCACAGAATACAATGACATCTCTCACCATAAAAATACATTGCCTGCTCCCCACATTCAACATGAAGCCTATGTGGGTTATGAATGCCATATCAAACTGTCTTCGATGACAATTCATCAGGCCACTATGAGCTCTACCTGTGTTGAATCTAAGCTTCCTGGAGCAACCGGAAGTGGTTAAATTCCCACTAAATGTCTTTTGATATACCCAACCTGCAGATTGTGAAAACACTGCATTCAACCCAATGTTATTCAGTCAATTCTTAACGTAACAACTTTAAACTCAGGATTCTGTAAAAGCCTACCTCAATGAGGATATGTGTTTACTTTCAGCTTCCTGTGCCAACTGGAAGTCCCTTAAATTGGGGTCTGTGGGGTTTTATAAGGTTTTTTGACATGCTTAACTGACTATAAGCTAGTAGGGCTTCTTATGCATTAAAGTTTGAATTGCTGACTCCTGCATTTTCCATTGTTCTCACTTTTACCAGTGCTCAGGGCCCAACCATGAATATCAGCCTGAAATGTGTGTGTGTTAAAAGGAGAGAAGCAACAAATGTATCAGTAGTGTGAAGCTGTACTGTGTGACCGAAAACTTTGCTAATCTTACAGAGACACAGGAGGGGGTGAATCATGAGACTGCTGACTGTGGTGTACAATGGACAATAACAGATAAGCTATACACACGAAGAACATATGTGAGGTTCTGAGTAATACTATAACACACGTGATTGAATATTAGCAACTGTATTACATGTGATTGAATACTATAAAAAACGTGATTAGTAACTGTATTAAATGTGATTGAATATTAGCTAACTGTTGGCCTGGGCGCCTGGGTGCCTGTGTGTGTGTGCTGGAAGTAACAGTTAGCTCAGATAAGAAGCTGGGAAGCTGTAGTTAGCCTTGAGCGAGAACAGTGGACAATGTATACAGGTGCAGATATCTCAGACAATATTACAGAGCTGTCTGACCTCAGTCTTTGGGGTGAAGTAATCTACACAGCAACAGCGTCGGGACATCACATGCGCTAAGGGGCCAGGACTGGCTTGCCACTATAGGGGGTGCTGTTTCGCATTAGCATAATTTGCTCAACAGATTAAACGGCTTCCTAATAAATTCTTGCTCGTACAATATGCATATTATTGTTATTATTGGATAGAAAACACTCTCTAGTTTCTATAGCCGTTGCAATTTTGTCTCTGAGTGGTACAGAACTCACTTTTCATGATAGGGAGTCAGATTTCAGACATCCTGGCCCCTGATCTGGAGTCAGTTTAAAGGTCCCTGTAAATGCTATCGAGAAACAGACACGTCTTACGTCTTCCCCTGGATGTCAGTACGTGATGACGCTTTGAATGGAGTCAATTGCGCAATCAGGGGCTGCATAAAAGAGCAAATACCGGAAGTAGCATCCCTTTGCTGCCTGCGTCTTGCGCACGGAGGACGTCGGACTCGCCTCCTTCCAAGCGTTTGTTTAGCCAGTAATATTTCTCTGGTCATGTTTTTACTCGTTAGAGGTGTTAAAAACATCATAAGGTAGTTAATTTAAACCGTTTTATAGCAATTTATATCCGTTTAGTGCGATTTTGACCCATTTATTTCTGAGGCACTTTGAACAGCTGGGCACGTTTCCAGTTCATGCCGAACGCAGTGGGCATTTCCACATGGCAAGAGGACAGCTTTCGACCAAAAGACGATTAGACCCAAGAAAGGATTCTTTGCCCAAGATTCTGATGGAAGAACAGCTCATAGTAAGAACAATTTATGATGATAAATCGTGTTTCTGTCGAAAAATGTTAAACGCTTATGTCGCCATTTTGTTTCGTATAGCTTCGCTTGGCGCAACCTGTATTGAAAAGTAAGGATAATTTAAAAAATGTAAATCAGCTATTGCATTAAGAACTAATTTGTCTTTCGATTCCTGTCAACCCTGTATTTTTTAGTCAAGTATATGATTAGCTTTCGATTAAACTAGATCACTCTGAAAGATGACGTCCGACATTTTGAGCCTTGATTTGCTATTATTTTCATTGTATAACCACGGTTTTGTATGGCTAAATATGCACATTTTCGAACAAACTCTATATGTATGTTGTAAAATGATGTTACAGGAGTGTCATCGGAAGAATTCTGAGAAGGTTAGTGAAAAAATTAATATATTTTGGCGATGATTACGTTATAGTTCTCTTTGACTTGAATCGATGCTCTACTAACGTTTGCACATGTGGTATGCTAACTTATCGATTTATTGTGTTTTCGCTGTAAAACGCTTAGAAAATCTGAAATATTGTCTGAAATCACAAGAACTGTGTCTTTCCATTGCTATGCTTTGTCTATTTTTATGAAATGTTTTATGATGAGTAAATTGGTCATACACGTTGCTCTCTATAGTAATTCTAGTCGAGTTGTGATGGTCGGTGCAATTGTAAACTGTGATTTCTACCTGAAATATGCACATTTCTCTAACAAAACCTATCCTATACCATAAATATGTTATCAGACTGTCATCTGATGAGGTTTTTTCTTGGTTATTGGCTATCAATATCTTAGTTTAGCCGAATTGGTGATAGCTACTGGTGGAGAGAAAAAATGGTGGACAAAGAAATTGTGTATTTTGCTAACGTGTTTAGCTAATAGATTTACATATTGTGTCTTCCCTGTAAAACATTATAAAAATCTGAAATGGTGGCTTTATTCACAGGATCTGTATCTTTCATTAGGTGTCTTGGACTTGTGATTTAATGATATTTAGATGCTACTATTTAATTGTGACGCTATGCTAGCGATGCTAATCAGTGTGGGGGGGGGGTGGGGGGTGATCCCGGATCCGGGGTTGAGGTTCTAGAAAGGTTAAGGCGCCAACATCAACGATAGGCTGGGTGAGTCTAAACCACGCCCAGTCTCTACTCTGACAGGCCGGCTCGGAAGTGGGAACTATCTCTGTCCTGAGTATTTATTATAATGTCTTTGTCAGTAACAAGTGTCTTCTCTGTTTTCATCCTGCGTGATGTTACAGTGAACCCGTATATACGGAAATTGCATTTGCCATTTATTACTTAGTTAATAAAAAGTACATAGCATACAATTAGTGACTCATTGTCATACTTGTCCTTATACCAAATTGAATTGACGCAACCCTAACAGGTCATAGGGCTGTTTCAAAGGGTTAGAAAAGTCTGATCTTTCCAAAACATCATACGTGTGAGTAGGCAACCCTCATGAAATGTAAATCAATAATTTCTCCCATCAGATTTCCAAGAAAAGCTCACACACACAGCAAGGACGGAGTGACACAGTATGGGGCTTAGAGACACTTAGAGCCTGCAATAGTTACCTTTGTTCAAACTATCAAAGAACCGTCAGACCTAGAGCTCTGAAACTTTAGAAAGCTGTTCTAGAGCTCAAGTCGATAGTTTACGGCGAGTTATGTGGCTCTAGAAGGTTCTCAGACTGAGAAACAGCCTTGTACATTTGCAATAACTTCAATTCATTTTGAAAAATGACATTGACATTGTGAAATAAACACTAAAAATGGCAACACCAGGGTCTTTAGGCCATGCCGATATCAACAAGACACCCCGCTTGACCGTAGATCGCTCTGAGCGCAGCGACTGTGAAAAGAAGTAGGCCCAAAATGAAGCCTGTCCCTAAATTTCAGGTGCTTTTGGGGCACAGCGGCAGAACCGTTAGGGTTAGAAGGACAATTCAACCATAGGAATGTTCCTAAGGTCCTCCCGATCTGTACAAGCATAACCTTGACGTGTATCATTATCCCTTAACAGTGAAAACAGGGTTTTTTAATCTCACAGAATACAATGACATCTCTCACCATAGGAATACATTGCCTGCTCCCCACATTCAACCTGAAGCCTATGTGGGTTATGAATGCCATATCAAACTGTCTTCGATGACAATTCAGCAGGCCACTATGAGCTCTACCTGTGTTGAATCTAAGCTTCCTGGAGCAACCGGAAGTGGTTAAATTCACCCTAAATGTCTTTTGATGTACCCAACCTGCAGATTGTGAAAACACTGCATTCAACCCTATGTTATTCAGTCAATTCTTAACGTAACAACTTTAAACTCAGGATTCTGTAAAAGCTTACCTCAATGAGGATATGTGTTTACTTTCAGCTTCCTGTGCCAACCGGAAGTCCCTTAAATTGGGGTCATAGGGCTGTTTCAAAGGGTTAAAAAAAGTCTGATCTTTCCAAAATGTCATATGTGTGATTAGGCAACCCTCGGGAACTGTAAATCAATCAGGCCCAAAAAGAAGCCTGTCCCTAAATTTCAGGTGCTTTTGTGGCACAGCGATGGAACCATTAGGGTTAGAAGGACAATTCAACTTCAAGAATGTTCCTAAGGTCCTCCCGATCTGTACAAGCCCAACCTTGACCGTGTGGCATTAACCCTTAACATCTTATGGCTGCGATCCTATTAACGGGATCGGTATGACAACAGCCAGTAAAAGTGCAGGGCACCAAATTCAAAACAACAGAAATCCCATAATTAAAATTCCTCAAACATACAACTATTTCACAGGATTTTAAAGATACACTTCTTGTTAATCCCACCACAGTGTCCGATTTCAAATAGGTTTTACAGCGAAAGCACCACAAACGATTATGTTATGTCAGAGCCAAGTCATAGAAAAAAAGCAATTTTTCCAGCCAAACAGAGGAGTCACAAAAATCAGAAATAAAGATAATATTAATCACTAACCTTTGATGATCTTCATCAGATGACACTCATAGGACTTCATGTTCATGTTACACAATACATGTAAGTTCATGTTTACATCCAAAAATCTCAGTTACGTTAGGTGCAGTAATGTTTTGCTTCCAAAACATCCGGTGATTTTGCAGAGAGCCACATAAACTTACAGAAATAGTCATCAAAAATGTTGATGAAAATACACGTGTATGGAATTTTAGATCAACTTCTCCTGAATGCAACCGCGGTGTCAGATTTCAAATAAACTTTACGGAAAAAGCACACCATGCATTATTCTGAGACAACAAATCAACCCAAAGAGATATCCGCCATGTTGGAGTCAACAGAAGTCAGAATTAGCATTATAAATATTCACTTACCTTTGATGATCTTCATCAGAATGCACTCCCAGGAATCCCAGTTCCACAAAATTTTTTGTTTTGTTCGATAAAGTCCATCATTTTTGTTCGATAATGTCCATCATTTATGTCCAAATTCCTCCTTGTTGTTTGCGCGTTCAGTACACAATCTAAACTCACGACGCGCGTGCAAGTCCTGCGGAAAGTACGGACGAAAAGTCCAAAAAGTTATATTACAGTCTGTAGAAACATGTCAAACGAAGTATAGAATCAATCTTTAGGATGTTTTTAACATAAATCTTCAATAATGTTCCAACCGGAGAATTCCTTTATCTTCAGAAATGCAATGGAACTCAAGCTAACTCTCACATGAACGCATGGTCAGCGCATGGTCAGCTCATGGCAGACCTTACTCAATCCCCTCTCATTCGCCCCCACTTCACAGTAGAAGCATCAAACAAGGTTCTAAAGACTGTTGACATCTAGTGGAAGCCTTAGGAAGTTTTCGAACAAAACATAGATTTATTGTATTATTTTATTTTTTATTTTTTTTTTACCGTTATTTTACCAGGTAAGTTGACTGAGAACACATTCTCATTTGCAGCAACGACCTGGGGAATAGTTACAGGGGAGAGGAGGGGGATGAATGAGCCAATTGTAAACTGGGGATTATTAGGTGACCGTGATGGTTGAGGGCCAGATTGGGAATTTAGCCAGGACACCGGGTATAACATGTTATAAGACTGTCATCTGATGGTTGTTTCTTGGTTAGTGACTAATTATATCTTTATTTGGTCGAATTTGTGATAGCTACCTATGCAGTAAAAAATGGTGAAAATATGCGGTTGAGTCTTTTGCTATTGTGGTTTGCTAATAGAAATACATATTGTGTTTTCGCTGTAAAACATTTTAAAAATCGGAAATGATGGCTGGATTCACAAGATGTGTGTCTTTCATTTGGTGTCTTGGACTTGTGATTTCATGATATTTATATGCTAGTATTTACTTGTGGTGCTATGCTAGGCTATGCTAGTCAGCTTTTTTACTGATGAGGATGCTCCCGGATCCGGGATGGTGACTCGTGAGAAGTTAAGCCATGAATCAACCTAGATGGTCTATTTGTCATGTATGATGAGGGAGAAGTGGGACTCTGTTGTTTTTTAACGATTTTTTGAAAAAAGTCCAAAATGACCAGGGGCACCCCCTATTGGATTGGCACGGGAGGGGAGTGCTCCCAACCCAACCGTAGACCCCTTGCCTCCCCCTAAAGGCATTAAAAACTATTTTAAAAATGTGCTACTGGTAACGCATTCCAATCACCAGGCGCACGGTTGTCCATTTGCAATATGTTTCAATGGGCATGTACCATCACGAATTTGACATGCTCAAAAATCCTGCAGAAATGCAAAATTGACTGGCCCAATGAACTCGGGATGGCCGCGCAGTGATAGTGGTTCCTGTCCATCGCTCGTTGTGTTGATTTCATCATGTCCATTTGGTAATGTTTTTTCAATGTTGAATCTTATTGCAAATGTACTGTCCATTTGCAATATGTTTCAATGGGCATTTACCATCACGAAATTGACATGCTCAAAAAAACTGGAGAAATGCTAAATTTACTGGCCCGATTAACTCGGGATGGCAAAGCAGTGATAGTGGTTCCTCTCCATCGCTCGATGGTGACATGGGAGAAGTGGGACTCTGTCGTTTTTCCAGATTTTATGAAAAATGTCCAAAATGACCAGTGGCACCCCCTGTTGGATGGGCATTTACCATCACAAATTTTACATGCTCAAAAATCCTGTAGGAAATGTGAAATTGACTGGGTCGATGAACTCGGGATAGCTTGGCAGTGATTCTGGTTCCTCTCCATCGCTCATTGGTGTTGATTTCAGAATGTCAATTTGGTGATGGTTCATCACTGTTTAAACAAATTGCAAATGGACGAAAGTCAGCCAGCAAGTCAACGTCCATCAGTCAATTAGATATCATTCTGACACCAAACTGATACAAACTGACACCACACCCACTTTTTCAAACACATTTAGAAGCCAACTATCACATATTTCAGAGCAGGCCCAAAATTCACAGCACCTTCTGTTTAAACCATAATAAAAACATAAAACACATAGTTACATTCTAGCTGCGGTTCCATTTCTGACATTATGTGTAGGCCTAGCTGAGGCGACCCCGAAACCCAAGTTTCGGCTCGATAGGTAATTTGGAGCCCGAGCAGCGACCTTAATTGGTGCTGAAAATCCACATTTTCAGGGCGTTGCTACGGGGTCCTTGAATGAGCTATCGGACAGAAACGTTAGGGTCCGTCTCTATGAGCCGAGGCGGTTTCAATGCACATAGTCTTGCGACTCTGGGACTTTTCTAAATGTCATCATTTTCGTGATGGTCAAAATGAATTGAAGTTATTGCAAATGTACAAGGCTGTTTCTCGGTCTGAGAACCTTCTAGAGCCACATAACTCGCCGTGCACTATCAACTTGAGCTCTAGAACAGGTTTATAACGTTTCAGAGCTCTAGGTCTGACGGTTCTTTGACAGTTCAAACAAAGGTAATTATTGCAGGCTCTAAGTGTCTCTAATCCCCACACTGTATCACTCTGTCCTTGCTATGTGTGTGAGCTTTTCTTGTAAATCTGATGGGAGAAATGATTGATTTACAGTTCATGAGGGTTGCCTATTCACATGTATGCAGATTTGGAAAGATCTGACTTTTTTATCCCTTCAAAACAACCCCTATGACCCCAATTTAACTTCTCACGAGTCACCATCCCGGATCCGGGAGCATCCTCATCAGTAAAAAAGCTGACTAGCATAGCCTAGCATAGCGCCACAAGTAAATACTAGCATATAAATATCATGAAATCACAAGTCCAAGACACCAAATGAAAGATACACATCTTGTGAATCCAGACAATATTTCAGATTTTTTAAGTGTTTTACAGCGAAAACACAATATAGCATTATATTAGCTTATACAATAGCCAAACACACAACAGCATTCATTCACCGCAAAGGTAGCGATCGCAAAAAAACAGCAAAAGATATAAAATTATTCACTAACCTTGACAAACTTCATCAGATGACAGTCCTATAACATCATGTTACACAATACATATATGTTTTGTTTGAAAATGTGCATATTTAGTGGTACAAATCATGGTTTTACAATGTGAATACGTAGTCAAAATGCACAAAATTGTTCGGAGAAATCTTGGACAGTCATCTAATCTAATCAACTAACCTCTTATGGCTCAAAAATCAGCAGTAAGTATCAGCAGTGGAAAGAGGTGGCCATTTCAAACGGCCTCGTACTCAATTCTTGCTCGTTCAATATGCATATTATTATTACCTTTGGATATAAAACACCTTCTAGTTTCTAAAACAGGTTTAATTATTTCTCTAAGTGAAACATAACTCTTTTTACAGCCCATTTTCTGTAAAAAGTGACATTTCCAAGAAGCTATGTCTCTCTTCAAGATACTCTCTATAAAAGGCCTTGGCACTTAGGACTGTAGAAACACGTCACACATCTTCCCCTGGTTGTCATGCGGAAGTGAGAGAAAAAATGACTTGATTATCTCTGTCAGGGACTGAAAAGAACCTCTTTGAGTGATAAGTGCGCACTTTATTTTTTTTTCTGGGCGCGTAGTAGGAACTGGACTGCGCTCCTGGAAAACACTCGTTATAGGTGAATATGACCTCCAGCTTCGATTTTCTTTGATACATGTCACAATATCATCCTAAAGTATGTTTTTTGAATATACTTTAATTATATTATTGAAATTTATTCTGGACTTTAGACGTGATGCGACGCAAGAATTTTGTCAAGACGGAGAGGTTAGCACGGCATGGCCAGTGTGCCATGCTAATTCAACAGGGACATCGTTCGTTCTAGGTCCAAATGAACACGGTTCTGAACAAAGGACCCTTTGGAGAACATTCTGATGGAAAATCAACAAAGATAAGGACCCAATTTGGGATGCTTTTTCATATATCTGTCGAACTGTGCTATCGCTAGCGTTTGACTAGAATCAATGCTGCTGTGTGTTAGCTATTGTAGTAAGCTAATATAACGATATATTGTGTTTTCGCTGTAAAACACTTCAGAAATCGGAAATATTGTCTGTATTCACAAGATCTTTCTCTTTCATTAGCTATCCACCATATATTTTTCTGAAATCTTTTCTGATGTGAAATTAGTAGTTGACGTTGGTGTCTGTTTTCTCTGGCTACTGCCGTGCGATTTCTGACTGTAGCTATGATGGTGGCTAAGATGGTAGCAGTAATGTAAAACTGATTTATAGCTAAAATATTCAACTTTTTCGAACAAAACATAGATTTATTGTGTAACATGTTATAGGACTGTCATCTGAGGTAGTTTTTTCTAGGTTATTTAGGTTAGTTCTAGGTTAGTTAGGTTGGCTTTGCATGCTAGCTGCATGCTAGCTGCATGCTACCGGTGCTGTGAAAAATATCTGTCTCTCTTTTTGTATTTGGTGGTGAGCTAACATGAATATATGTGGTGTTTTCGCTGTAAAACATTTAAAGAATCTGAAATATTGTCTGTATTCACAAGATCTTTCTCTTTCATTAGCTATCCACCATATATTTCTCTGAAATCTTTTCTGATGTGAAATTAGTAGTTGACGTTGGTGTCTGTTTTCTCTGGCTACTGCCGTGCGATTTCTGACTGTAGCTATGATGGTGGCTAAGATGGTAGCAGTAATGTAAAACTGATTTATAGCTAAAATATGCATTTTTTTTTAACAAAACATAGATTTATTGTGTAACATGTTATAGGACTGTCATCTGAGGTAGTTTTTTCTAGGTTATTTAGGTTGGTTTTAGGTTAGTTAGGTTGGCTTGTGCATGCTACTTCATCCTACTTGTGCTGTGAAAAATGTCTGTCCTCTTTTTTATTTGGTGGTGAGCTAACATAAATATATGTGGTGTTTTCTCTGTAAAACATTTAAAAAATCGGACATGTTGGCTGGATTGACAAGATGTTTATCTTTCAAATGCTGTATTGGACTTGTTAATGTGTGAAAGTTAAATATTTTACAAAAATAGATTTTGAATTTCGCGCCCTGCACTTGCAGTGGCTGTTGTCATATTAAGCCCGGTGTCGGGCTTGCAGCCTGAAGAAGATAACTCATCATAAACTTTACTAAAAAATACATGTTGTACAGCAAATGAAAGATACACTAGTTCTTAACTTCTTGGAACTATAGGGGGTGCTGTTCTGCATTAGCATATTTGTGTCTCCAAATTAAACTGCCTCGTGCTAAATTCTTGATCGTACAATATGCATATTATTGTTATTATTGGATAGAAAACACCTTCTAGTTTCTATAGAAGTTGGAATTTTGTCTCTGAGTGGTACAGAACAATTTCTACAGCACTTTTCATGACAGGGTTCAGATTTCAGAAATTTTTACCTCTGATCTGGAGTCTGTTTATAAGGCGACAGTGAATGCTATGAAGAAACCGACACTGCCTACGTCTTCCTCTGGGTGTCTGTACGTCATCACGTTTTCAATGAAATCGATGGGACATTCACAGCCATTATAAAAGACCAAAATGTATAGAGACCGCCCTTTCTCGTCGTGCGCCTGAAGCGTGAAGGCCATCGGACTTGCCTCGTTCCAAATCGTTGTCTAACCAGCAATATTTCTCCGGTCATGTTTTCAGTCGTTATAGTTGTTAAAAACATCATAATGTAGTTAATTTGAACCGTTTTATAGCAATTTATATCCGTTTAGTGCGATTTTGAGGAATTTATTTGTTGTGCACTCTGAAACTTTGGACACGTTTTGGGGTGTCGGTCGTTGGTGGTGGACATTTCGAAGGACAGAGGACATCTATCGACCAAAAGACGTTTATAACATAGAAAGGATACATTGCCCAAGAATCTGATGGAAGAACAGCTCAAAGTAAGCAATATTTAATATGATAAATCGTGTTTCTGTCGAAATATTTTAAACGCATATTTCGCCATTTTGTTTGGTATAGCTTCACTTGGCGAACCCTGTATTGAAAAGTAAGGATAATTAAAAAAATGTAAATCAGCGGTTGCATTAAGAACTAATTTGTCTTTCGATTCCTGTAAACCCTGTATTTTTTAGTCAAGTATATGATTAGCTTTCAATTAAACTAGATCACTCTGATAGATGACGTCAGACATATTGAGGCTTGATTTCCTAGTATTTTTATTGTGTAACCACGGTTTTGTATGGCTAAATATGCACCTTTTCGAACAAACTGTATATGTATATTGTAAAATGATGTTACAGGAGTGTCATCGGAAGAATTCTGAGAAGGTTAGTGAAAAAATTAATATATTTTGGCGGTGATTACGTTATAGCGCTCTTTGGCTGGAATCGATGCTCTGGTAACGTTTGCACATGTGGTATGCTAACTTATCGATTTATTGTGTTTTCGCTGAAAAACGCTTAGAAAATCTGAAATATGGTCTGAAATCACAAGAACTGGGTCTTTCCATTGCTATGCTTTGTCTATTTTTATGAAATGTTTTATGATGAGTAAATTGGTCATACACGTTGCTCTATCTAGTAATTCTAGTCGATTTGCGATGGTCGGTGCAATTGTAAACTGTGATTTCTACCTGAAATATGCACTTTTTTCTAACAAAAACTATCCTATACCATGAATATGTTATCAGACTGTCATCTGAAGAGGTTTTTTCTTGGTTAGTGGATATCAATATCTTAGTTGAGCCGAATTGGTGATAGCACCTGAAGGAGTAAGAAACTGATGGAGTTAGAATAGTGGTGTATTTTGCTAACGTGTTTAGCTAATAGATTTACATATTTTGTCTTCCCTGTAAAACATTTTAAAAATCTGAAATGGTGGCTTTATTCACAAGATCTGTATCTTTCATCTGGTGTCTTGGACTTGTGATTTAATGATATTTAGATGCTACTATCTACTTGTGAAGCTATGCTAGCTATGCTAATTAGTGTGTGGGGGGGGTGGGGGGTGATCCCGGACCCGGGGTAGAGGCTCGTGAAAGGTTAATGCAACCGCTGTGTTAGATTTTTTAAAATAACTTTAGTACGACATACAGCTTACGTTATAACGAGACAGCGCCTGCAATGAGGGTGGAAAATAGTACTAAACATTTTCAACAGAAATACGAAATAACATCATAAATGGTTCCTACTTTTGCTGAGCTTCCATCAGAATCTTGTACAAGGAGTCCTTTGTCCAGAATAATCGTTGTTTGGTTTTAGAATGTCCTCTTCTCCTGTCGAATTAGCAAACATAGCTAGCCATGTGGCGCAAACGTGCCCAACTTCACATGACGCAGAGAAAAGAAAATTCAGAAAATCGCAATAAACGTTCAATAAACTGATATAACTCGGTTTAAAAAAACGACTTTATGATGTTTTTATCACATATATCAAATAAAATCAGAGCCGGAAATATCTAACGTCTATACCGAAAGCTTTTCAGAACGCAATCTGGGGTTCCTTCTTGCGCCTTCCAAGACAATGAAAATTCCAGACACGTCATTCCAAAAGCTCTTGTTCGGCCTCAGATCAAGCTAGACACCCCATTCCACCTCTCACTGCCTGTTGACATCTAGTGGAAAGCGTATGCAGTGCATGTAGATCCATAGATTTCAGGCAAATTAATAGGAATGCCCTGGAACAGAGCCTCGATTTCAGATTTTTCACTTCCTGACAGGAGGTTTGCTGCAAAATGAGTTCTGTTTTACTCACAGATATAATTCAAACGGTTTTAGAAACTAGAGAGGGTTTTCTATCCAATAGTAATAATAATATGCATATTGTACGAGCAAGAATTGAGTACGAGGCAGTTTAATTTGGGCACGATTTTTTACAAAGTGAAAATAGCGCCCAGCTATTGACAAAAGGTTTTAAGGAACTTCCGGTTGGCACAGGAAGCTGAAAGTAAACACATATCCTCATTGGGGTAGGCTTTTACAGAATCCTTTACAGTCTTTACATAAAAAATGGACTGATTTACATAGGGTTGAATGCAGTGTTTTCATAATCTGCAGGTTGGTTATATCAAAACACCTTTATGGTGAATTTAACCACTTCCGGTGGCTCCAGGAAGCTTAGAATCAACACAAGAAGAGCTCATAGTGGCCTGATGAATTGTCATCGAAGACAGGTTCATGAGACATTCATAACCCACATAGGCTTCAGGTTGAATTTAGGGGAGCAGGCAATATATTCCTATGGGGAGAGAAGTCATTGCAAACTGTTTGATGTAAACACCCTGTTTCACTGTTAACCTGTCTAGCCCCGGGGTTCCGCTAGCGGAACTCCTCCCACATTCCACTGAAAAGGCAGAGCGCGAAATTCAAAAAATATTTTTGAGAAATATTTAACTTTCACACATTAACAAGTCCAATACAGCATATGAAAGATAAACATCTTGTGAATCCAGTCAACATGTCCGATTTTTAAAATGTTTTACGGCGAAAACACCACGTATAATTATGTTAGCTCACCACCAAATACAAAAAAGGACAGACATTTCTTTCACAGCACAGGTAGCTTGCACAAAACCAACCAAACTAACCAAGAACCAACCAAACTAACCAAGAAACAACTTCATCAGATGACAGTCTTATAACATGTTAACTTCTTGAGAATACAGGGGGTGCTATTTTCCCATTAGCATAATTTGCTCTACAGATTAAACTGCCTCTTATTCAATTATTGCTCTTACTATATGCATATAAATAATACCATTGGAAAGAAAACAATCTCTAGTTTCTAAAACCGTTTCAATTTTGTCTCTGAGTGATACAGAAGTCATTTGACAGCACTTTCCATGACCAAGAAGAAAAAAGCAAGATGTGTATGCCAGCTTCAACTCTCTGCCTATATATGGTCGTGCCCCCTATGACCCGAAACACACCTCATTGGCCTTCCTCTGGGTGTCAAGAGGACGTCAGAGGAAAAATATCTTGTTTATCTGGGACTGACGTGAAATGAGAGCTAATTCTTTGGCGTGACCGACAACTTCCGGTTCTCTAAATCGTGCGACTTGTAGCTGCGATTGTCTTCTGTTGTGCGGCCATTATGGATGAAAACTATCTCCGTCTCAAAGTTTGTTTGATACATGTGACCAGATCATCGTAATGTATGTTTTTTCAATATAGTTTAATCAGATTATTTGAATTTTTTCGGGAGTTTTGTGGTGTTCCGTTGTCTGATTTTATTTACGTTTGAGAGATCCGTGCCACTCGACCAGTACCTGTGCTAAATGGAGTGGGAAAGGAACAATTCTGAACGGAACCAACGACTCATCTTGACAAAGGACACTTTGATCAACATTCTGATGAAAGATCAGCCATAGTAAGACCCAATTTACGATGTTATATCATATCTGTTGTGCATGTGAACTGGCCGTGGGCGCCTAGCCGAATCTGCCTGGTATAGCTATGCTAATTTAGCGCTACATTTTGTTTTCGTTATAAAACATTTAATAAATCTGAAATATTGTTTGGATTCACCAGATGTTGGGCTTTCAATATCTGTACGCTGTGTATTTTTCTGAAATGTTTTAAGATGAGTAATTCGTTATATGACGTTGGTCTCTGTAATTGTTCTGGCTGGGTCAGCACTATTTCAGATTGCAGCTGCAATGTAGAACTGTGATTTATACCTGAAAAATGCAAATTTTTCAAAAAAAAAACTATGCTATACCATAAATATGTTATCAGACTGTCATCTTATGAAGTTGTTTCTTGGTTAGTGGCTATATATATTTTTATTTAGTCGAATTAGTGATAGCTACTGACGCAGGAAAAAACTATTGGGAGTAAAAAAATCGTGTCCTTTGCTAACGTGGTTAGCTAATAGATTTACATATTGTGTCTTCCCTGTAAAACATTAAAAAAATCTGAAATGGTGGCTTTATTCACAAGACCTGTATCTTTCATCTGGTGTCTTGGACTTGTGATTTAATGATATTTAGATGCTACAAGTTACTTGTGACGCTATGCTAGCTATGCTACTCAGTGGGGGGGGGGGTGGGGGGTGCTACCGGATCAGGGTTGGTGACTCGTGAGAAGTTAAACAATAAATCTATGTTTTGTTCGAAAAATGTGCATATTTGAGGTATAAATCATAGTTTTACATTGCAGCTACCATCACAGCTACCATCACAAATAGCACCGAAGCAGCCAGAGTAATTATAGAGACCAACGTGAAATACCTAAATACTCATCATAAAACATTTATGAAAAATACATAGTGTACAGCAAATGAAAGACAAACATCTTGTGAATCCAGCCAATATTTCAGATTTTTTAAGTGTTTTACAGCGAAAACAAAATATAGCATTATATTAGCTTACTACAATAGCCAACCACACAACAGCATTGATTCAAGGCAACAGTAGCGATAGCGACAAAACCAGCAAAAGATATTAATTATTTCACCTAACCTTCATAAACTTCATCAGATGACAGTCCTATAACATCATATTACACAATTCATATATGGTTTGTTCGAAAATGTGCATATTTAGAGCTGAATTCCGTGGTTATACATTGTGAAAATGTAGCAACTATTTTCCAGAATCTCCGGATATATTTCTGATACTCACCTATTCTGACCAAATAACTAATCATAAACGTTACAAAAAAATTCTTGTTGTACAGCAAATGATAGATACACTAGTTCTTAATGCAATCGCTGTGTTAGAATTCTAAAAATAACTTTAGTACGACATGCAGCTTGCGTTATAGCGAGAGAGCGCCCAAAATCTGGGCGGAAACTAATAGTAAACATTTTCGACAGAAATATGAAATAACATCATAAATGGGTCCTACTTTTGTTGAGCTTCCATCAGAATCTTGCACAAGGGGTCCTTTGTCCAGAACAATCGTTGTTTGGTTTTAGAATGTCCTTTTTCCCTCTCGAATTAGCAAGCAAAACTTGCCAAGTGGCGCGAAGCTGTCCATCGTGAACAAACGCAGAGAACGGAACACGCCAAAACTCCCGAAAAAATTTCAATAATCTGATAAAACTATATTGAAAAAACATACTTTACGATGATATTATCACATTTATCAAATAAAATCAAAGCCGGAGATATTAGCCGTCTATAAGGAAAGCTTTTCAGAAGCCAAAGCTGATGTCCTTCCCGCGTCTTCCTGAACAAAGGAAATTGGGGTCCTGTCATTCCAAGACCTCTCTTTTGACCATAGATATAGCTAGAATCCCCATTTCACCTCTCACTGCCTATTGACATCTAGTGGAAGGCGTATGAAGTGCATGTTTAGTCATACATTTCAAGCGAATTGAAAGGGAAGCCCTGGAACAGAGCCTCAATTTCAGATTTTTCACTTTCTGACAGGAAGTTTGCTGCAAAATTAGTTCTGTTTTACTCACAGATATAGTTCAAACGGTTTTAGAAACTTGAGAGTGTTTTCTATCCAATAGTAATAATAATATGCATATTGTACGAGCAAGAATTGAGTACGAGGCCGTTTGAAATGGGCACCTTTCATCCAAGTTACTCAATACTGCCCCTGCAGCCCAAAGAAGTTAAGGAGAAGCATATCTTTAAATCTGAAATTAACATTTGTATCTTTTATCAATGTTTATTATGAGTATTTCTGTGATTTGGTGTGGCTCTGTGCAAATTCACGGGATGTTTTGGAGGCAAAGCCAAATGTAAACTGAGGTTTTTGGATATAAATATGAACTTGATCGAACAAAACATACATGTATTGTGTAACATGTTGTCCCGGGAGTGTCATCTGATGAAGAATATCAAAGGTTAGTGATACATTCTATCAATATTTCAGCTTTTTGTGACTCCTCTCTTTGGTTGGGAAATCGCTGTATGCTTTCTGTGACTAGTTGCTGACCTAACATAATGATATGTTCTGCTTTCGCCGAAAAGCTTTTTTTGAAATCGGGCACTGTGGTTGGATTAATGAAAATGTTATTGTTAAAATAGTGTCTAATACTTGTATGTTTAAGAACATTTTATTATGATATTTCTGTTGATTGAATTTGGCGTCCTGCAATTTCATTGGCTTTTGGCAAGACAGCTTAAACAAATCAGGTAAACACGTAAATGTTTCTCTTACAACCCAAATGGGGGTTGTACTTTCCTATAGAAGCTGAGACCCAACTCATTGGGTTCTTAACTCTGCACCTTTCCTATAGAAGCTGAGACCCAACTCGTTGGGCTCTTAACCTCTCTTGGGCACGTGAGACGGTAGCGTCCCACCTCTTCAACAGCCAGTGAAACTGGTGGGCTCCAAATTCATATACAGAAATACTCATCATAAAAATTCAGAAAACAAAACATATTTTACATAGGTTTAAAGATGAACTGCTTGTGAATCCAACCACGGTGTCAGATTTTTTAAATGCTTTACGGCGAAAGCATACATTACGATTATGAGAACATAGCCCACTAAACAAATCATTACAAACAGAAGCCAGCCAGCTAGAACAGTTACACAATTTAGAAATAGAGATAAAATTAATCCCTTACCTTTGATGATCTACATATGGTTGCAATCAGCAGACAATATTTTCTCAATAAATGTTATTTTTGTTCGATAAAGTATCTTTATACCCAAAAACCTCCGTTTTGTTTGCGTGTTTTCTTCAGTAATCCACAGGCTAAAACGCAGTAAAAACAGGAAGACAAAAAAAATTGTCAAATGTCCCAAATTGTATCCGTAAAGTTCATAGAAACATGTCAAACGATGTTTATATTCAGACCTCAGGTTGTTTTTAGCCTATATATATATATATAATCAATAATATTTCAACCGGACAATAACGTCGTCAATATAAAATGTAAACAAGAAACGCACTCTCTCGGTCTTGCGCAGGAAAAAGCTCTGTGACACGACAGGGTCCACTCATTCAGACTGTTCAAACTTCTTAATTTTTCAGAATACAAGCCTGAAACATTTTCTGAAGACTGTTGACATCTAGTGGAAGGCATAGAAACTGCATTTTGAGTCATAAGTCAATGGATACTGTATTGGCATTGAATAGAAAACTACAAAACCCCCCCAAAAACTACTTCCTGATTGGATTTTTCGCAGGTTTTTGCCTGCCAAATCAGTTCTGTTATACTCACAGACACTATTCTAACAGTTTTGGAAACTTTAGAGTGTTTTCTATCCAAATCTACCAGTTATATGCATATCATATATTCTGGACCCGAGATGCAGGCAGTTTAATTTGGGCACGCATTTCATCCAAAATTCCGAATGCACCTTTCCTATAGAAGCTATAGAAGCTGAGACCCAACTCTAGTTCGTTGGGCTCTTAACTCTGTACCTTTCCTATAGAAGCTGAGACCCAACTCCAGTTCGTTGGGCTCTTAACTCTGTACCTTTCCTATAGAAGCTGAGACCCAACTCCAGTTCGTTGGGTTCTTAACTCTGCACCTTTCCTATAGAAGCTGAGACCCAACTCGTTGGGCTCTTAACTCTGTACCTTTCCTATAGAAGCTGAGACCCAACTCTAGTTCGTTGGGTTCTTAACTCTGCACTTTTTGAGTGATTGTTGACACCTCCAGATTTGCAAATATAACAATAAAATAAGTTGTTTTGAAGAATCCGCAGTTTCTCTTCCTTTCCACATGTGTCCTACAGTTGCAGAGTGTTACTAATCCATGCGTTTCTGTTGTTGTCAAAGTTGTAATTCAACTACATGGTACTGTAATACTCAGACAGACAGACATACAGTAGTTCAACTACATGGTACTGTAATAGATGCCAGAGGATTGGTCTGCGTCAGAAGTGTAGCATTCACTAGCAAATCACTTACTTATGCACAGTCAAAGTATCCTGCCCATTGGTTAGAGTGTTTTGCCTTACGCTGGGCCGTCTGTGAGTAGTTTAGTCATCGGTTAAGGGGCAAGCCTTTTACTGTATGGACAGACAACAATCTATTAACGTACATCCTGTCCAAAGGAAGCGGTGTCAGCATTCCTGAAGTCACAAGGGGAGGCTGGTCTACAGAGCCTCAGCTCACTCAGTCACTGGTGCCATCTGAGATGTCAGATGTGAGAGTCCTATCCCGTGATGACCTGATATCAAAGCAGCATCAGGATGACACACTCACCAGAGTTGTATTCTACGTGGACAGAGGCCGGAGACCTTCTAGTAGGGAATGTGGCCATGAACCAATCGAGGCTCTGTGGATCCTGAAGACCTGGGAGAAGCTCACTGAAAATGGGTGTACTATGAATACTGCAAAAGTTCGCTGTCAAAGAAGATGCACCAGTATGTAGTACCTACCTCCATGAGGGCGACAGTCTTGAAGGGCGATAAAGCCGGTCATCAGGGGCTACAGCGGACGTTGTACCTGCGAGACAGAGGTTCTTATGGCATGGTCTGGAGTCTGATGTGAGAGAGTACGTCAAGACCTGCAAGAGGTGTGTGATCACTAAGGCCACCGAGCCAGAGGCCAGAGCTCCATTGGAGAATATCATCACGACTGAGCCCCTTGAGTTGGTGTGTGTGAACTTCTGGTCTGCTGAAGACTCCAACAACAAGTCCTTGGATGTTCTGGTCATCACTGACCATTTTACTAAGACTACTACTCTTGTGTCCGAACCAATCATCTAAAGCAGTGGCCCTTCAGCTGTGGAACAACATCTTCTGTGTGTATGGTTTTCCTCATCGTATCCACTCCAACCAAGGGGCCAACTTTGAAAGTAAATTGATTGCTGTGTTGTTGAGTGCTGCAGGAGTCCAGAAGTCGCACACGACTCCCTACCATCCGATGGGGAATGGGGGAGTCGAAAGGTTCAATAGAACACTGGGAAACATGATCAACGGCCTCTTCACAATTTATATATAGTCACGGCCTCCAACGGCCTCTTCACAATTTATTTATAGTCACTGCCTCCGACTGCCTCTTCACAATGTATTTATAGTCACTGCCTCCGACTGCCTCTAATGATCTAAAGATCTTTCTGAACCGTTCCTCTGTAGCAACTCCCTCTGTTCACTGACCTATTAAAATAGATCACCTATAAAGCTTCCACAAAGTTTCCAAGATATATTCTGAGATCTCCACTATTCTGGATATTTCCTATATCCCGAAATAGTCCCTGGATATTCCTGACTCCCACAAATTAATCCTGCACGAGCCACCAAATTGTCTGCACGATTAACCATTCAACTACACCCTGCTTACCCAATAGCAGTCCAGTAATTCCTGGTCATTAACCCCTACAGATCTGCCGCTCTGCCTTACCACTGAGCTAGTCGACAGCTAGGGACTGTGGCTCAGACTCAACAGTAAGGTCTTACAGTAAAGTGGGATTTCCTCAGAGCCTAATGCCTATGCTGCCTCGCCCTCACTCTATAAACCCTGCACCTCTTCAGGATCATCCAGGACAGAGTTTCTTCCGTAGAAAACTATGATGGGGTGCCCCCTGTAAACTGGGTTGGTTTAGCCCAGAATCCCCCCTCTTATGACTCCGTCAAGCATTTCGCTACACCTGCAATAACATCTGCTAACTATGTGTATGTGACCGATAAAATGTGATTTTATTTATACCAGCCACTCAGGTCTCTTCTAGACTAACTAACCAGATGCAAAAAATCCTCAATTATTTAAGTCTATTTCAGAACCTGAAAGTAAAACGACATGCACTTGTATGCCTCTTTGCTGACACAGGGTTTCAGAACAATAAAGAAAAGTTTATTCAACATTCCAGAAACAGGCATCCCACATAAATCAGTCAATCACAAATCAATATCACCAATCAATGATACGCAACATCAACAGTAAATAAAGCAAGATAGCACTCTTAGTACACTCCATTATCATTAACTTTTAAAACATTTATTTCCATTTATTTCTAAACATTAACATTCCCTACTCAATTATAATCCCACTCGATCCTATTCTTCCCATTACTTCCTAAACATTCAACATTTTTAAACCCTTCAATAATTATACCATTTCATCATTATAACATGTCATTACCAACCTCCTACAGACCATAAGGCCTTGTCCTTTAAACCTAACCAACACAGTCTAGAAGCATCGTACCTTAAAGCAACCAACATTAAAACATTCTGAACCATTTTACTGCATTACTTGAATCACCTTGTAATATCTCCCACTATGTTTCCCCAGGCTTTCAACATTTAACATATTTAACCTTTCATTATTATCTTCATGAATTCATAATTAATTTCTTCTTCTTTTCTTTAATCAATGTCAATTCTCTCTCAATGTTCATTCTTCTTTGCGTTCCACGTGTGGGTGAGAGTGAAACTTCTTTGTGTGTGTGTGTGTGTGTGTGTGTGTGTGTGTGTGTGTGTGTGTGAGAGTGATTGGGGCCTTCCTAACCATGTCCTCTGTCACTAAAATGTCACAGAACTGGGCCTTGCCTACTACTCTTGAAACCTCTATGTCCATCTTCAACATCCATCTTCTCTTCCTCTTCCTGGACTAAGACCTGATGTTGTTTCACCAGATGTCAAACCTCTTGTCTGTCAGGAAGGGTCTTCTGTCCTGGATTCAGCCTTCTCTTCCTGGACTAAGACCTGATGTTGTTTCACCAGATTTTAAACCTCTTGTTTGTCAGTAAGGGTCTTCTGTCCTGGATTCAACCTTCTCTTCCTGGACTAAGACCTGATGTTGTTTCACCAGATGTTAAACCTCTTGTTTGTCAGGAAGGGTCTTCTGTCCTGGATTCAGCCTTCTCTTCATGGACTAAGACCTGATGTTGTTTCACCAGATCTCAAACCTCTTGTCTGTCAGGAAGGGTCTTCTGTCCTGGATTCAGCCTTCTCTTCCTGGACTAAGACCTGATGTTGTTTCACCAGATGTCAAACCTCTTGTCTGTCAAGAAGGGTCTTCTGTCCTGGATTCAGCCTTCTCTTCCTGGACTAAGACCTGATGTTGTTTCACCAGATGTCAAACCTCTTGTCTGTCAGGAAGGGTATTCTGTCCTGGATTCAGCCTTCTCTTCCTGGACTAAGACCTGATGTTGTTTCACCAGATCGCAATCCTCTTGTCTGTCAGGAAGGGTCTTCTGTCCTGGATTCAGCCTTCTCTTCCTGGACTAAGACCTGATGTTGTTTCACCAGATGTTAAACCTCTTGTCTGTCAGGAAGGGTCTTCTGTCCTGGATTCAGCCTTCTCTTCCTGGACTAAGACCTGATGTTGTTTCACCAGATGTCAAACCTCTTGTCTGTCAGGAAGGGTCTTCTGTCCTGGATTCTGTTGTTGAAGAGTCTATAGAACATGATAATTATTACATTATTACATTAGACAACACATCTCTATCTGCCAACTGTTGCCCCCAGGAACAGACACACCCATATGATCTCTCACACACATGCTCTGCTCACCGGCACACACACCCTTACCGTACGGTGTGTATTGAAGTGTTGGTAGAGACCAGTTGGAGTATTCTGTCAGTCAGAGCATCAGTGATGTCATTGTGACTCAGGCTACGACACAGAGAGACAGAGAGAGAGCGAGAGAGAGAGAGAGAGAGAGATCAGACATATGTCATCTAGTGTCACACACACACACACACACACACACACACACACACACACACACACACACACACACACACACACACACACACACACACACACACACACACACAGTGAAAGCCACTCACTCCAGGACTTGTACTTTATGCAGGTGTGTGATCAGGGGCTGTAGGTGGTGGTCTGTGAGTTGACAGTGGCTGAGGTCCAGTTCTGACAGACCCTCTGAGTGTTCCAGAACCAGGGCCAGAGATCCACAGGCCTTCTGGTCCAGCTTGGTCTCACTGAGGTCCAGCTCCCCATCCAGGGCTCTGCACAGGGACTCTGTGTGCCTCAGCAGCCCCTCTTCAATCCCCTCACACACAAGGTCCAGCAGCTGAAGTAGCAGAGCTTTGCTGGGGCTGAGAGGACAAGAAGCAGAGACAACATCATGACACAGAGTAGGTTTAACTCCTACTGATAAACTAGTTGGTCAAATGTTTGTATTTGTATGTCTAACCTCAGCTTGACAATATGCAGGATGGGAAGCAGCTCCCTCAGTGCTCTGTCCTCCACCTCACAGTCTCTTAGGATGAGTTGGACCTGGTTCTGGACCAGCTGGGTGCTGTGTTGGTTCTGCTTCAGAACAGAGTTGATGGCCCTGCAGTGGTCAGTGGTCAGACACAGAGCCTCTCCTGGGTCCTGAGCTAACAGGTCCACAGAGGAGGAGCAGGAGAAGTCCAGCCTGTAGTGCAGAGACCTGAGCAGCCATTCTGCTGTTGGTGGTGGTGGTGGTGCCCCCTCGTGGATCTGAGAGGCAGCACAGCACTGGAGGAAACTCAGCAGTAACTTCCTGTCAACACTACAGAGAGAGACAGAGAGAGAGACAGAGACAGAGAGACAGAGAGAGAGAGAGACAGAGAGAGAGCGACAGAGAGCGAGAGACAGAGAGTGAGCGACAGAGACAGAGAGAGAGAGCGAGCGAGAGACAGACAGAGAGAGACTTATTTACACACCATCACACATTAAAACACTGATAAACACACTACAACTCTGTTTATCAGGTCAACTTCCAGGCGTTACCCTTCAATTCCAACCCTAGCTGAGGTTAAGGTTAGTACGTTACACTAAGGTTAGGGTTAGAGGTTAAATCAGTCAGGAAGTAGAAAGCCTCATAGTTCAATCCATTCTAGCAGGGTCAAAGAGTGCCAACTAAACCTGAGTTGGGAGACTCTCTCCAGAAGAGGCAGGATGCTCTCTATCTCCCCCGGTGGTATGGAGGTCCACAGCAGGTTGACTTTGACTTGGTGGCTGTGCTGCAGGGTAAAACACAGAGCAGAACAGTCCACTCTGTCCAGCTCTCTGCTGTTCAGGTTGATCCAATGGTCTGAAGACCTCAACAAACTGGACACACAGTCACTGTCTCTACTGTCATAGATGTGTCTGATGGAGGACTTTACAAAGCTGGAACTGGACCTGAGCAAACATGGAGAATGGATTGTTGTGGTTATGTCAAGGTTTTATAAAGATATGAATAATTAAAGTCTATACATTTTGAATAAATATCTCCCACCTCTTGAATAAACCCTAATGATATTACAGAGGAAAACTCAGAACAACATGTCACTGGATACAAAGTTATTTTCTTCTTTCTAGAAAGTCTGATCAGAGAAAGAACTTCATCCGGCGCCGAAACGAGATGGCCGCCTCACTTCGCGTTCCTTGGAAAATATGCAGTATTTTGTTTTTTTATGTGTTATTTCTTACATCGGTACCCCAGGTAATCTTAGGTTTCATTACATACAGTCGGGAGGAACTACTGAATATACGATTAACGTCAACTTATCATCGTTCCTACCAGGAATATGACTTTCCCGAAACGGATCCAGTGTTTTGCCTTCCACCCAATACAATGGATCTGATCCCAGCCGGCGACCCTGTGCGACGCCGTAAAAGGGGCAAACGAGGCGGTCTCCTGGCCAGGCTTCGGAGACGGGCACATCGCGCTCCACTCCCTAGCATACTACTCGCCAATGTCCAGTCTCTTGACAATAAGGTTGATGAAATCCGAGCACGGGTAGCATTCCAGAGAGACATCAGGGATTGCAACGTGCTCTGTTTCACGGAAACATGGCTAACTCAAGAGACGCTAACGGAGTCGGTGCAGCCGGCTGGTTTCTTCATGCATCGCGCCGACAGAAACAAACATCTTTCTGGTAAGAAGAGGGGCGGGGGGGTATGCCTTATGATTAACGAGACGTGGTGTGATCATCATAACAACACACAGGAACTCAAGTCATTCTGTTCACCTGATCTAGAACTCCTCACAATAAAATGTCGACCGCATTATCTACCAAGGGAATTCTCTTCAATCATAATCACAGCCGTATATATTCCCCCCCAAGCAGACACATCGATGGCCCTGAACGAACTTTATCTGACTCTTTGTAAACTGGAAACCACACACCCTGAGGCTGCATTCATCGTAGCTGGGGATTTTAACAAGGCTAATCTAAAAACAAAACTCCCTAAATTCTATCAGCATATCGATTGTGCTACCAGGGCTGGAAAAACCCTAGATCATTGTTATACTAATTTCCGCGACGCATATAAGGCCCTCCCCCGCCCCCCTTTCGGAAAAGCTGACCACGACTCCATTTTGTTGATTCCAGCCTACAAACAGAAACTAAAACAACAAGCTCCCGCGCTCAGGTCTGTTCAACGCTGGTCCGACCAATCTGATTCCACGCTTCAAGACTGCTTAGATCACGCGGATTGGAATATGTTCCGCATTGCGTCCAACAACAATATTGACGAATATGCTGATTCGGTGAGCGAGTTCATTAGGAAGTGCATTGACGATGTCGTACCCACAGCAACGATTAAAACATTCCCAAACCAGAAACCGTGGATTGACGGCAGCATTCGCGTGAAACTGAAAGCGCGAACCACTGCTTTTAACCAGGGCAAGGTGACCGGAAGCATGACCGAATACAAACAGTGTAGCTATTCTCTCCGCAAGGCAATCAAACAGGCTAAGTCCCAGTACAGAGACAAAATCGAGTCGTAATTCAACAGCTCAGACACAAGAGGTATGTGGCAGGGTCTACAGTCAATCACGGATTACAAAAAGAAAACCAGCCCCGTCGCGGACCAGGATGTCTTGCTCCCAGACAGGCTAAACAACTTTTTTGCCCGCTTTGAGGACAATACAGTGCCACTGACACGGCCCCCTACCAAAACCTGCGGGCTCTCCTTCACTGCAGCCGAGGTGAGTAAAACATTTAAACGTGTTAACCCTCGCAAGGCTGCAGGCCCAGACGGCATTCCCAGCCGCGTCCTCAGAGCATGCGCAGACCAACTGGCTGGTGTGTTTACGGACATATTCAATCAATCCTTATCCCAGTCTGCTGTTCCCACATGCTTCAAGAGGGCCACCATTGTTCCTGTTCCCAAGAAAGCTAAGGTAACTGAGCTAAATGACTACCGCCCCGTAGCACTCACTTCCGTCATCATGAAGTGCTTTGAGAGACTAGTCAAGGACCATATCACCTCCACCCTACCGGACACCCTAGACCCACTCCAATTTGCTTACCGACCCAATAGGTCCACAGACGACGCAATCGCAACCACACTGCACACTGCCCTAAACCATCTGGACAAGAGGAATACCCATGTGAGAATGCTGTTCATCGATTACAGCTCAGCATTTAACACCATAGTACCCTCCAAACTCGTCATCAAGCTCGAGACCCTGGGTCTCGACCCCGCCCTGTGCAACTGGGTCCTGGACTTCCTGACGGGCCGCCCCCAGGTGGTGAGGGTAGGTACTTAATATGCCACTTAATATAATGTTTACATACCCTACATTAGCCATCTCATATGTATATACTGTACTCTATATCATCTACTGCATCTTGCCATCTTTATGTAATACATGTACCACTAGCCACTTTAAACTATGCCACTTTATGTTTACATACCCTACAGTACTCATCTCATATGTATATACCGTACTCTATACCATCTACTGCATCTTGCCTATGCCGTTCTGTACCACCACTCATTCATATATCTTTATCTACATATTCTTTATCCCTTTACACTTGTGTGTGTATAAGGTAGTAGTTGTGGAATTGTTAGGTTAGATTACTTGTTGGTTATTACTGCATTGTCAGAACTAGAAGCACAAGCATTTTGCTACACTCGCATTAACATCTGCTAACCATGTGTATGTGACTAATAAAATTTGATTTGATTTGATTTGATTTGAACCACCTCTTGAGAGTAATCCTTCCCAGAAAGGGGAGAAGATCTGAGATGTTCTTCTCTAGAAGCCTGTTCTTCCTGAGGTCCACAGTGATGTTGTGGGTTGAATGCTGCAGCAGAGAGAGAAGCACTTCCCAGTCCAGCCTGCAGGAGGTCAGGTCTCCACCAACCTTCTCCAGGAACCACTGAGTCAAGTCCTTGTCCTGAGCTTCATACACAACTACAGTCAGCTGCTGCAGAGTGTCTGAGTTCAGTCTAGGAGGTTGGAACATACAGGCAGTCAGAAATATGAAGAAAAACACATGAATGAAGTTACTATTTCTACTTTTAAAAAACATCAGCTCCAGACTGACCTGAGAGAGAGAGATCCCTGGTGACACAGCAGTGTGATGAGAGAGTGACCCTGGATGCATAAGTCAGTCAGGTCCAGACACTGAACCCTCCAGAGTCTCAGCAGGGACGCCACACTACTCAGAGCCCTGGATAACACTCTCTCTGGTGCCTGGCTGCTCTTTAGGACCAAGGAGAGTTCTGGGACAGTCAGTGGAGTAGCACCTCTCTCTGTCCTCATAACCAGTCTGGACAGTTTCACTGCCATACCCACATTCAGCCTTTAATGAAAAGACAAAACTCAAGTCACTTTTTGAATCTGTACCCCAGCACTTTGAAATTATTAAATGACTATGAGGTTAAAGTGAAACGTGAATAATGATGAGTGAGAAAGTTAGAGGCACCAATATCATGCATGCTAACCTCTCACCATTACAATAACATGGAGGGGTTAGCATTTTATATCATATCCCCAAGACATGCTAACCTCTCATCACTAACAGGGAGATGTTAGTCTCGTGTCTTTGTAATGCCGGATTAAGTGTTATGACATGCTATTCTATAAAATACTTTCTCCGTAATTAATATTACCTGATTGAACTAATCATGTAAATATAATTAACTAGAGGAGGGGCACCACGAAATAATATTTATAGAGCTGTTATCTTCCGAATAAACTCTTAAGGACCTAGTAATATTTTACATCCATAGCAGTCAATATTAATCGTCATCTCATTCAGTCTCATCTGAAAGTTGTAAATCCTTGGTTATCTGCAAGAATCCTGGCTAACAAGTTGAATCAGCAATACAAAATTGGGTTTAACTATTTATTTACTAAATACCTAACTAAATCACACAGAATTACATATACACAGAAGGAATCATACCTTGATTACAAATTACGTCATAAAGGAAAACGTCCATAGCGGCCAGAACAGATATGACAGCTTGTTACATAAAATAAAAGGGGCTGGGTTTGAGTGAAAGAGCGGGAAGACTCAGTAACAAAGGAAGGAGCTGTGCTATCGTAAATACAATATATTATGCATTCTAAATTACCGGCCATTTGGAAAAGGAAAATGCAATAAATATTTACTCTGAGCTGCGCTTCGGTAGGTTGGTGGTAGATGGAAGACCGTGTTGCCCAACTGGGTCCTTTGTCCTTTGAAGAATGTCTGTTGCTCACTGGATACGTTGTAGTAACGTCGTTGTGTAGTAGACGGTTTACTCTGACTGTCCTTCCTAACCTGCGTTTGTAGCAGCTGTTGCTAACTCAAAGGCTAGGAGGTATCACTTCTGTAGTGAATAAGATTTCAAAGTTCATACCAGTCGCAACCAAAGCTCATGCTGAGGTTGGTTTAGTTCTGTAGTTATTACCTGAACCATTCTGACATGTGATCGTCACCCTAATATCCTCGGAACAGAAGGTAAAATTTTTGTCAATGGCTTATATAGTGGAGGGAGAGGGGTGTGGCTGAAAAGTTTATTACCTATGTCTCTTCACAGGGGCGGGCCACTGGTTGAGCAGAGGCCTAACCTTATGAAAACCCAAATCTCTCATTTGGAAGCTAAAATTACATTTAATCTCTTCACAAATAATTTAATATTCAAACATTTGAATTAAACAACAATTCCATGTGAATCCGATACCTCTGATGTTTAGACTTTCCACAGTAGAGTTTATGTCATTCTATCATTGATGAGAATGTGTCAGAGGGCAACCGAACTGACATAATATACCTTAAGTACCACCGCATGTTCAGTTGGTCGGATTACAAGAATATAGTTCAATCCCCCCCTAACGTCTGATGTTCCAAGAATCTCTATGTTAACCAAAGGGGCTTTCTAATGTCACATCAGTAGAGTAGGGAGAGGAACGGGGGGGAAGGAGGTATTTATGACTGTCATAAACATACCCCCAGGCCAACGTCATGACATTAGCATTTAATATCCCAAGACATGCTAACCAATCACCTTAGCATTTGCATTTCTTTGGAGGTTATGATTCAGTAGGAATGTCTTCTCTCTCTTTCTCATCTCTACATTATCCATCAGTGGAAGAAATCTGAAAAAACAGTTTAAAACACAGATGATACACAGGTGAGTGATGAGGACTGATATGAGTAACAGAGTTGGGGTACTGAAAACGAATAGCACCATATGACTCGATACCTTTGACACCATCGATCACCACATTCTTTTGGAGAGATTGGAAACCCAATTGGTCTACACGGACAAGTTCTGGCCTGGTTTAGATCTTATCTGTCGGAAAGATATCAGTTTGTCTCTGTGAATGGGTTGTCCTCTGACAAATCAACTGTACATTTCGGTGGTCCTCAAGTTCCGTTTTTCGACCACTATTGTTTTCACTATATATTTTACCTCTTGGGGACGTCATTCGAAAACATAATGTTAACTTTCACTGCTATGCGGATGACACACAGCTGTGCATTTCAATGAAACATGGTGAAGCCCCAAAATTGCCCTCGCTAGAAGCCTGTGTTTCAGACATAAGGAAGTGGATGGCTGCAAACTTTCTACTTTTAAACTCGGACAAAACAGAGATGCTTGTTCTAGGTCCCAAAAAACAAAGAGATCTTCTGTTGAATCTGACAATTAATATTGATGGTTGTAAAGTCGTCTCAAATAAAACTGTGAAGGACCTCGGCGTTACTCTGGACCCTGATCTCTCTTTTGACGAACATATCAAGACTTTTTCAAGGACAGCTTTTTTCCATCTACGTAACATTGCAAAAATCAGAAACTTTCAGTCCAAAAATGATGCAGAAAAATTCATCCATACTGTCATGACGTTAGCCTGGGGGTAGGTTTATGACAGTCATAATTACCTCTTTCCCCCCTCCCCCGTTCCTCTTCCCTACTGATGTGACATAAGAAAACCCCTTGGTTAACATAGAGATTCTGGGAACATCAGAAGTTGGGGGGAAATGAACTATATTCTGGTAAACCGACCAACTGAACATTTGCGGTGGTACTTAAGGTATATTATGTCAGTTCGGTTGCCCTCTGACACATTCTCACCAATGATAGAATGACATAAACTCTACTGTGGAAAGTCTAAACACCAGAGGTATCGGATTCACATGGAATTGTTGTTTAATTCAAATGTTTGAATATGAAATTATTTGTGAAGAGATGAAATGTAATTTTAGCTTCCAAATGAGAGATTTGGGTTTTCATGAGTTTGGGCTTCTGCTCAACCAGGGGCCCGCCCCTGTGAAGAGACATGGGTTATAAACTTTTCAGCCACACCCCTCTCCCTCCACTATATGAAGCCATTGACAAAAATATAACTTCCTGTTCCGGGTACATTAGGATGACGATCCGATGTCAGAATGGTTCAGATAATAACTATAGAACTAAGCCAACATCAGCATGAACTTTGGTTGTGAATGGTATGAACTTTGAACTCGTATTCACTACAGAAGTGATACCTCCTAGCCGTTGAGTTAGCAACAGCTGCTACAAACGCAGGTTAGGAAGGACAGTCAGAGTATCCCGTCTACTACACAACGACGTTACTACGACAGTGACCACCAGAGACATTCTTCAAAGGACAGAGGACTCGGTTTGGCAACCCGGTCTTCCATCTACCACCAACCTACTGAAGCGCAGCTCAGAGTAAATATTTATTGCATTTTCCTTTTCCAAATGGGCGGTAATTTAGAATGCATAATATACTGTATTTACGATAGCACAGCTCTTTCCTTTGTTACTGAGTCTTCCCGCTCTTTCACTCAAACCCAGCCCCTTTTATTTTATGTAACAAGCTGTCATATCTGTTCTGGCCGCTATGGACGTTTTCCTTTATGACGTAATTTGTAATCAAGGTATGATTCATTCTGTGTATATGTAATTCTGTGTGAATTAGTTAGGTATTTAGTAAATAAATGAAATAAATTCCCGCTCTTTCACTAAAACCCCGCCCCTTCCCTTTGTGTAACAAGCTGTCATATCTGTTCCGCCCGCTAGGGACGTTTTCCTTTATGACGGCAAGTTGTAATCAAGTTATGATTTAATTGTGTATGTGTGATTCTGTGTGATTAGTTAGGTATTTAGTAAATAAATAGTTAAACCCAATTTTGTATTGCTGATTCAACTTGTTAGCCAGGATTCTTGCAGATAACCAAGGATTTACAACTTTCAGATGAGACTGAATAAGATGACGATTAATGTTGACTGCTATGGATGTAAAATATTACTAAATCTTTAAGAGTTTATTCGGAAGATAACAACTCTATAAAATATTATTTCGTGGTGTCCCTCTCTAGTTAATTACATTTACATGATTAGTTCAATCAGGTAATATTAATTACGGAGAAATTATTTTATAGAATAGTATGTCATAGCAATTAATCTGGCATAGCCAAAGACACGACAATGCTTTTGTTACTTCTAGTATAGACTACTGCAATGCTCTACTTTCCGGCTACATAGATAAATCATTAAATAAACTTCAGTTAGTGCTAAATACGGCTGCTAGAATCCTGACTAGAACCAAAAAATTTGATCATATTACTCCAGTGCTAGCCTCCCTACACTGGCTTCCTGTTAAATTGAAAGACTAATCCATTCTAAATAATAGCGGGGCGATTTCGATGGAATGCGTTGTCAATGGTCCGCTGGAACAACGTATTGGGAATGGAGTCGTATTTAAAATACTGAATCATAGGAGAGACAGTTACCTAAATCTAATGAATTCTAAATAATAACGAAGTGACAATTATGATAGAGTTGTGCCTATCGAAATGTTATTATTCTTATGGATTGACTGACTAACGTTGTAAATTTATCGAAGTACATGGTACTTTTAAAATTTGGAGTAGAGAAAGTTGGAAAGCTTGCGATAGACTTAAAGCGGAGCTCGGTTTGAGTAGGGGGTAAATTGCAGGAGGCAGGTTGGGTTGTTGCTAACTAACGTTGTGATATCATTGAGTACTAACGTGAAACTGTGTCATAAAGTAGAATACACCATAACGGTACTCAAATGGATTTGACAGTTGTTCGGGTACAGCCGCTGATTTTATGTTAAAGGGACGTGCATCACAGTTGTGTGTGTCTAATGGCAGGGTACTCCTATCAAGCATTTTAGGGAGACTGTTTGAAGAGAGACTGAATGGGTTTTAGATATAACCATTAAGGAAATTTAAAACTAATAATTTGAGGGAGTACTATATATTTATTATAATTATTAGGTTTTGTTTGTAGTAAACGTTTGGGTTTGAGGGGATTTCCATGTTTCCCAGCGACAAGATATCTTAAAGGGATACACTCACATATGGAATATTAGAAGTTTTGTTTTCTGAGTTTTCACTAAATACGTGAATTTTTTAGTTATTTAGTTATTTTTTAATCTGATACCAGATTCGATTGACACTACCCATGTGAGAGACGCTGACTCGGTCTCAACTTTTAAGTCTTTACTAAAGACTCATCTCTTCAGTGGGTCATATGATTAAGTGTAGTCTGGCCCAGGAGTGTGAAGGTGAATGGAAAGGCTCTAGAGCAACGAACCGCCCTTGCTGTCTCTGCCTGGCCGGTTCCCCTCTCTCCACTGGGATTCTCTGCCTCTAACCCTATTACAGGGGCTGAGTCACTGGCTTACTGGTGCTCTTTCATGCCGTCCCTAGGAGGGGTGCGTCACTTGAGTGGGTTGAGTCACTGACGTGATCTTCCTGTCTGGGTCGGCGCCCCCCCTTGGGTTGTGCCGTGGCGGAGATCTTTGTGGGCTATACTCGGCCTTGTCTCAGGATAGTAAGTTGGTGGTTGAAGATACCCCTCTAGTGGTGTGGGGGCTGTGCTATGGCAAAGTGGGTGGGGTTATATGCTTCCTGTTTGGCCCTGTCCGTGGGTATCATCGGATGGGACCAAAGTGTCTCCTGACCCCTCCTGTCTCAGCCTCCAGTATTTATGCTGCAGTAGTTTATGTGTCGGGGGGCTAGGGTCTAGTTTGTTATATCTGGGGTACTTCTCCTGTCTTATCCGGTGTCCTGTGTGAATTTAAGTATGCTCTCTCTAATTCTCTCTTTATCTCTTTCTTTCTCTCTCTCGGAGGACCTGAGCCCTAGGACCATGCCTCAGGACTACCTGGCATGATGACTCCTTGCTGTCCCCAGTTCACTTAGCCGTGCTGCTGCTCCAGTTTCAACTGTTCTGCCTGCGGCTATGGAACCCTGACATGTTCACCGGACGTGCTACCTGTCCCAGACCTGCTGTTTTCAACTCTCTAGAAACAGCAGGAGCGGTAGAGATACTCTTAATGATCGGCTATGAAAAGCCAACTGACATTTACTCCTGAGGTGCTGACCTGTTGCACCCTCGACATCCACTGGGAGTTTTTCCTAGCCACCGTGCTTCTATACCTGCATTGCTTGCTGTTTGGGGGTTTAGGCTGGGTTTCTGTACAGCACTTTGAGATATCAGCTGATGTTAGAAGGGCTATATAAATACATTTGATTTGATTTGACTCCATCTTTAAAAACAATACAACTATGAATTGGAATTGTGTTCAATTTCAATTCCTACTGAATTACAGTTTCTACAGAATCTTCATATGTGCATGTATTAAAAAGACAAAGACAGCGTAAAACAAATACTATCTACACCAGTTAAATGACATATGGACTCTTGTTGGATAAACTCACTCACCTCAGCTGTGAGATGTAGGACAGACACTGAAGGAAACTCCTCACTTCACTCTCTTCATCTGACCAGCCCCACAGCTCTACTGGTTTCTTCTCTGGTTGGAGTTTCAGCACTTCTAGGAGGAGGGAGGCCTTTTTATCTGAGAGGTCTAAGGACCAGACTGCAGGACTGGCTGACTTGTAAACTAGCTGTAATGCTGGAAGGACACTCCTGCCTTGAGTCTCATAGTCCTTCACATGTGAGTACAGATCCAGCAGGAAACCACATTTCTGATAGTGATATACTTCAGACAATGACAACACTTTCTCTACAGTTGTTTGTATGGTTCCTCTCTCATGAAGAGCTATTTGAAGACACAGATTCAGTAGGAATGTCCTCTCTCTCCTTGTCCTCTCTTTAGGGCATCTTCTCTGATCCTGTGGTGGAGTAAAACTGCAAGAACAATTTAACAACAAATAGATGAATATGTGAGAGATATGATATGTATTTCTGAAGGTCACATTATGGTGGATAAAATACAATGACTATCTTTCTAAAATCATTATCCACTTAAATTGTTCCTTAAAATCCTGACCACAAAGTAAGATTGCATCTTTTTAAACAGTATGTGTATAAATCGTTTATTAAGTTATTGCAGGAAGCTACAAACTTCCTCTCTAAAGAGAAATACAGGGACAGACAACTACAACCTCTGAACTGTACTGATCCAACTCACCTCAGCTGTGAGATGTAGGGCAGACACTGAAGGAAACTCCTCACTTCACTCTCTTCATCTGACCAGCCCTTCAGCTCTACTGGTTTCTTCTCTGGTTGGAGTTTCAGCACTTCTAGGAGGAGGGAGGCCTTTCTCTCTGAGAGGTCTATGGACCAGACTGCAGGAGCTGGCTGGTAAAGTGGCTTCAATGATGGAAGGACACTCCTGGCTGTTTGATTCCTATTGTACTTCACATGAGAGTACAGATCCAGCAGGATGTCGTATCTCTCAGTTTGATACACAGAGAACAATGACAGCAGTGTGTTCACAGTTCTCTGGACTGTATATCTGTGATCTAGTGCTCCTTGTAGACACAAATTTAGTAGGACTGCTTTCTCTTCTGTCTCCAGTTTTTCAGGGGATCCTCTCTGATGTTGTAGAGGGGTAAACCTGTGACCCATAAAACAGTGTCTATGTTCAGATAGAAGCAGGGAGAATGTGACTGCTGCCTCTTTAATAGAATGATCACTGTTGTCATGTCTATCTTGTGTTGTTGTAATGTCTTGTTTAAAAAAAATACTAATATTCTAGAACGCAGACTTTACTGTTGTTAAAAAAACTTTACTAATTATATAGTAAGTACTGTAGTATTCTATAGTAAAGTGTTATTATTTGTTCATATTGGCACTCACCTGAGCTTGTTGATATTTGGTAGACACTTTAAAATGGTTTTGCTGAGAGCTTCACTGAGAACAGTTCTCTGATCCCAGTGTAGACAGAGATGAACCATCTCTAGACTCTGTTTCATCACTTCTTCTGCTTTCTCAAACACTCGTCTTTCACAATGGACTGGAAGGCGCAACTCATTTCCACAGAGACCAAGTAAGCTGGTGAAGTCCATCTCTGCCTCACTTCTCAGCAAAGTTGTCCAGAGTTGACACAACATTGAGGGGTCAGATGAATCATCAGAGGATGGTCTTTAAACGAGAACAGGTTATAAATTATATTATACTGATTATTTCAAAGTAGCATGACACAGAAGTGTTTATAACTCAGTATCTGAAGGGAAGAGAATATAAGAGATATTTTTTTAAAGATGGGTTGCTTCATCCCAATATCTCTTTCTTTTACTTGTTAATTGGCAATAAACTGGTGAATTAGACAACACAAATATTACCCAAGATGTCTGACGTTCTTCAGAGAGCCCAGTATCAGCCTTACTCCTTGGTCTGACACAGTGCAGCCATTCAGGTCCAAGCCAACCTTTCTCTCTGCAGACTGACTGGTCACATAAGAGACTGCACAGCACTGGTGAGGATCAAGATGTTCTCCACTCAGGTCTAGATGATAGTCCAGTTTGTACAGGAGAAGCTGACAGACCTCAGTAGACTGATATTCATACAAGCACTGACACAAAAACAGAAGATCTTTATCAGACTCAGGAGCACCACCTTCTGCATGATCTTGGTTTGTTTGAGATGGAAGAAATGTGTTCACCATTTCCTTGAAGAACCAATCTGACGTCTTCTTGATCTGTTGAGCAGGAACAAGACTGTTTACCAATCTAATATTCCTCTCATTCAGAAGCCCACACAGGAAAGGAATCAAGTGTTTTGTGTGTTTCCATTCTTCAGTCTGGCACTTCTCTACAACCTCTCTGATTTTGTCTGGATTCTGTAAGAGCCAAAGGGCACCAAAGAACTCCTGCATTGTGTAGTGGAGAAATGCAGAGTAAGTGTCTGACGCTGTGGGTGAAATCTTAACCATAAGTGCCCCCAAGAATGCAAAATGGACACTGCTTTCTTCACAACTCAGTGTTGTCAAGTTCATGTTTTTCTCATTTGTTGCATCAAAAGCAATTTCTGCCAAAGACAATATTTTCTCTCTGTTTTTTATGAGACACTTGTCATGATCTTTCATTCGTTTGGCACTGTGTTTTTGGATGCAGTGACGGAGGATGTTGATGTACATCTTAGTTGTAGAACATGGCTGCTTAGAATCCGCTAGGGTAGAATAATAACTGCAAGCAACCACCATCAGTGCATAGATTGGGACATGGCAGAGACTGAACAACTCTAGGTTGTTTAACACACTGCTCAAGTAGTCAGGCTCAGCACTCAGCATCTGTGTTAAGTAAGCCCTGATGGATTCATCACTGAACCCTTTCACCTCCACTCTGAACCAGTCTGTGGGCCAGTCTGTCAGAAAGTCTTCAGATTGATCTGGTCTGCATGTGGTCACAATCTTTGCATCCGGGAGGAGGTTCTCCACAAGGTCCTTTACTACCGCCAGAGAGGAGAGGTCTGTGATTGCATCAAATATGATGACAACGTTTTCAGAGTTCTTCTTAATATCCTGTAACACTTCTTCTTTGCTTTCTTTTGGCTCACTGTACATGTTAAAGAGAAGGTCCTCCAAGCTCATGGGTTCTCTGTGTGAAATGTCTCTCATGTCAAAATAAAACATGTAATCTAGTTCCCTGTGATCTTTCTCTGCCCAGAGGTTCAACATTTGATGGGCGACTGTTGTTTTTCCAATTCCAGGTTTTCCAACCAGGAGGATTTTCTCATGTGTTTTAAGCAGCTCAGCAGGGGATGTTTCCTGTTTGGCCATGGGGATGAAGCTCTTTAGCTTTTTAGGCCGAGCTTTCTTGCATCTTTTGCTTTTCACTTTAATTTTAGAGTCAAATGAATCCACATATGTATCTAACACAAGAGGGGTGTAAGAGAAAGTCCCCTCATTTCTTAATCTCTCTGGTAGGAGACCACAGTTTTGTTTCCATGCACACTCTGTGATCCTCCGTGCTTTACATTTCAGCTGTTTCTGATATCCGTGACAGGGTTTTGAACCTAAATAAGGGTATTAAGGGAAGAGAAAGTAAATGCACTGTGCCAACAAATCAAAGCCAATCTAAAGGACGAGAGAAAATCAGGATAGAAAGCTACAAGGATACACTGGTAGATCTTCATAGATTGAAGGTGATCTTTTGGGGATAAATGGTCATCAAAAACAAGAAGGACCGAGGGGCACTAAAAACAAAGTTAAAATGCCTTTATTATGATGGGCATGTTCAATAGAACAATATCTATAAAGACTCTGACACGTTTCAGCATAGCCTTCATCAAGGAGGACAATAACACAAATCTCTATTGAACATGCCATCATTATAAAGGTTTATTTACTTCATGAAAAGTGCATTGGTCGTCCTTGTTTTTGATGAACAATCTAAAAGGGTACATTAACTCCCTTCAATGTGCACTTCAAATAGCTTCCCCAGCAGCATGGAACTAAAGGAATAGTGCCAAAAGTACAAAACCTGTTCACAGAGTGCATATATTTGAAAGACACATTTTAACAGGTCTGTTATTTTCAACCCAGCCAATTGTATACTATATAGTGTATACTAATAGGATACTATAAGATCACTGACCAACAAAGTAGTCTGTCATCTCTGTGTCTTCCTTGAAGGGGAAGTAGCTGATCCATTGCTGTAAGTCAGCGTCGCCTAAGGTCCTCTTCCTTGTGATGTCGAGAATCGTCAGTAACTCGTAGCATGCAGCCTCTCCTTTGTCTGAGACCCAGTCCAGAATTCTTCTGGTTTGGTCAAAAAAGTCAACTTCAGCCTGAATTTTACTGACTTCCTCCTCGTGAAGAACCTTGCGCTGGAACAGGTTTTCCACAATGAGGGGCAGATTCTGAAGCCTTCCAATGAGAAGTAGCCTTCCATTTGTAATGTACTCTAAAGCAGATTGTCTTGTGGAAGCCATGTCTCAGGTTGTTTCTGCAGCATCACTGATATGTTTCAACAAGTAGGATCTCTGGACGAAGACAGTACATAGTCAGTCAACAGTAGAACAGTCAAGTAATGATTAGGTTTATTTATTAAATGTAACTTTTTATCCCATGTAAATAAACATACACCAACTACATGTGACTGTATCTATGACAATGGAGTAAAACAAGAGTATATTTGGGGTTCTGATGGGGTCAGATCAAAGATGGATGACAGTTGAACTGATTCATTCAGCAGAAGTTATCTGCACTATGGTTACCTGAACGTTGTTGGACATGATCTCTTCCATGCATATCAGTAACAGTACTTCTCCTTGAGTAGGATATTAAAATACTACTCATATTACACATATGATATATCTAGAAATTCCTTTTTTCATAACACAACTGATCTGTGGGTCAGTGGTGGATAATTAGTGGATGATAATCAGTGGAAGATAATTAGTGGAGGATAATCAGTGGAGGATAATTAGTGGAGGGTAATCAGTGGAGGATAATTAGTGGAGGATAATCAGTGGAGGATAATCAGTGGAGGATAATCAGTGGAGGATAATCAGTGGAGGATAATCAGCGGAGGATAATCAGCGGAGGATAATCAGTGGAGGATAATCAGTGGAGGATAATCAGTGGAGGATAATCAGTGGAGGATAATCAGCGGAGGATAATCAGTGGAGGATAATCAGTGGAGATAATCAGTGGAGGATAATTAGTGGAGGATAATCAGTGGAGGATAATCAGTGGAGGATAATCAGTGGAGGATAATCAGTGGAGGATAATCAGCGGAGGATAATCAGTGGAGGATAATCAGTGGAGGATAATCAGTGGAGGATAATCAGTGGAGGCCTTACTTTTTTATCCTTTATCAATTTTCGAGCAAGCGGAATGAGCAGCAGCTACGTTTGGCTACATACAGACTTTTAGTGGAATTACCATTAATGTGATTGGATGCTAATTATTTGGCTACTTGTATTTCACATTGTGTTGTTATTTCGCTAAAAACTAGATGGTTTAATTTTATTTTTGGCAGTGAAACGAGGCTACTCAGATAAGAAAAAAAACATAACCCAAATGTATAGCCCCGTTGGAAAATCTAAATGGACTGTTTGTAAATGTGAATCACATTTTTATTTGGCGTACCCCCGACGGCATTGCCAGTTTGGGAATAGCCTGTCTAGACTGAAGATGGGAAGGTTAAGACAACAACGTCACAATAATGAGGAGGTTCTACCGCTCTGATTCAACCATTGGACCAGCTCAAGGGTTGTAGCTACGCTGCCTCGGCAGAAGATTAGCGGTCAGAAGCAGATCATAAGAGAATGTTGTTAGGATTTATGTTTATGCATAATAGCCTGTTAGCATATTGGTTGAAGAGGAATATTGTTTTGTTACACACATACACAAACTATACAGAGGGGGGGGGTGTGTGTAGGTGTAAGGACTGACCACCACAGGCCATAAAAGCTGTGGACAGTCTGGAGAGGGAAGGGTGCATCTCTCTAGACCAACCAGGAGGTTAGAATACTGGACAATACCATATTAGGAACTGTTTTAGTGTAGAATCGACAGACCCAAGACGGAGCTAATCTACCCAGCAACCAGATGTGGACAAAGGAACGCGCCAAGGGGCTTGGACAAAGGGCCAGCAAAGGGGGGCAAAGTCTAAACCAAGCCCAGCCTCTACTGTGATAGGCTAACAGACGCGTTGAAACTACGTCATCACGGTAAAAGAACAGCTGTTTACGTACTTCTTGCCAGTTCCCTGTTCATCCTGCGCGGTGATACAGCGAACCCGTAAATACAAAAATTGCATTTGACATTCATTGTTTGCGGTAATTAAACATAATTAAAGAAAGTTAGCAGACCTTGCTTTTTATTTATCCTGACACCGGATGTGTTACACGCAGCGTTCACAATGTCAGAAAAAGACAACCATCTAGCCTGCTAGCTAACGTTAGCATATAAGATACATCTTATTCATACATAGCTGACATAGCTAGCTGATCAGGTTGAAGATGGGTTGAAGACAACCATCTAGCCTGCTAGCTAACGTTAGCATATAAGATACATCTCAATCATATATAGCTGACAAAGCTAGCTGGTCAGGTTGAAGACTGTAAACTCTCCTTCCAGTCTCACATTAAGCATCTCCAATCCAAAATGAAATCTAGAATTGGCTTACTATTTCACAACAAAGCCTCCTTCACTCATGCTGCCAAACATACCCTTGTAAAACTGACTATCCTACCGATCCTTGACTTCAGCAATGTCATTTACAAAATAGCCTCCAAACCTCTACTCAGCAAATTGGATGTAGTCTATCACAGTGTCATCCGTTTTGTCACCAAAGCCCCATATGCTACCCACCACTGCGACCTGTATGCTCTTGTTGGCTGGCCCTCGCTACATATTCGCCTTTGCTAGGTAAAGCCCCGGCTTATCTCAGCTCACTGGTCACCACAGCAACACCCACCGTTAGCACGCGCTCCAGCAGGTATATTTCACTGGTCATCCCCAAAGCCAACACCTCATTTGGCCGCCTTTCCTTCCAGTTCTCTGATACCAATGACTGGAACGAATTGCAAAAATCACTGAAGCTGGAGACTCATATCTCCCTCACTAGCTTTAAGCACCAGCTGTCAGAGCAGCTCACAGATCACTGCACCTGTGCACAGCCCATCTCTAAATAGCACACCCAACTATCTCATCCCGATATTGTTATTTTTGTTGTTTTTGCTCTTTTGCACCCCAGTATCTCTACTTGCACATCACCATCTGCAAGTCATACATCTCATTCATACATAGCTGAATAGCTAGCTGATCAGGTTGAAGATGGGTTGAAGACAACCATCTAGCCTGCTAGCTAATTTTAGCATATAAGATACATCTTATTCATACATAGCTGACATAGCTAGCTAGTCAGGTTGAAGATGGGAAGATCCAGACAAAGTAAATACGGAAGCGTTCGAAAATTAGCTAATGAATGGGACCATCACCATTGCTGGATTCTATAAAATAAACATTGAAAAAGTGACCAGTGGTCTGGACATCTAGTAATAAAGTAGCTGTAGATTATTTAAACTAGTAGCACAAAGAGTTATGGGATATTATAATCCTCTTGTCTGAACCTGTACATTCTTAACCTGTACATTCTGAACCTGTACATTCTGAACCATGGGTACACTCAAAATGGCCGCCAGTCCACCCATTATGACGTCATTGACTTGAATGGAGACGATCTTATATTCATTTTTATTTCTATGGTTACCACGATATAGGACGCTGCGCATGCGTGCATTTGCGTCCTCGGTGGCTACAATGTGAAGCCTGGAAAATAACTGGCAACATTTTGTAGCGGGGTAAGCTACTTGTTCCCAAAATCCTGTAATTGAATATCGATAAACCTTACTCCTTGTCCGTCGGTCAGGGTTCTATCATATGTGGATATCTGTAGACCTATAGAAACTGTCACAATCGTCTATGGGTGAAAGAGTGGACCAAGGCGCAGCGTGTGCAAAATACATTCTCTTTTATTAGAGAAAGGAAAAAAACACGCAACAAACACTATAACAAAACAACAAACGATCGTGAAGCTATAAACGTAAGTGCACACACAAGCTACAAACGTACGACATAGACAATTACCCACAATCACCTAAAGCCTATGGCTGCCTTAAATATGGCTCCCAATCAGAGACAACAATAAACAGCTGTCTCTGATTGAGAACCAAACCAGGCAACCATAGACTTTCCTAAACCTCTCTACTGAACACAACCCCATACACTATACAAAACCCCCTAAACCATACACACACCCTAATCTAAACAAAACACACAAACTTCCCATGTCACACCCTGACCTAACTAAACTAATAAAGAAAATCAATATAACAAAGGCCAGGGTGTGACAGTAACAGTCTGAACCGAACGTTTCTCCAAACCGGCACCGTGGCTGTGATAGACAGCGCACAAGACGCCCTTCCTCGTAGTCTACCACAGCAGTTATAGGTGCCGGTTTGGAGAAAAGTTCGGTTCAGACGGTTTCTATAAAGATATCCACACACAATCCGGTCTGATGAACAACGGATTATAGATACATATGCCTTCAGAAACAAGGTTTCCGGAAACAAGTAGTCTACCTCACCTAAAGAATTGCACATGTTATTTTCCGGGCGCCGCATTGTAGCCACCTACTGTAGGACGCCCATGCGCAGTGTCCAATATAGGGCTTTACTGGGCACAGGTGAGGTCTTTATAAATTATATTCTTCAAGAATCGTAAAATGAAATAGCCATTGAACAGTTATATTGCAGATTGTTGCCTACCTTATCGTTTAACCGTCTCTCTCCCTCTGCCTGAGTGGAGAATAGCAGGGTTCATCCTCATGTTATGTGGATCACTGGATGATAGTAATACAACCTGAAAGGATATTAGGAAACAAATCAAACTAGACTGTAAATGTGTTGTCATCTCCTATCGACAACTACATCTACTAGTTGTCTGCTGCTACAGTGACCTTGTGTGTCGCTATACCTATTTTACTTTCACTTATACTTCCGTGTATAAAAGTATTATTGGGGCGGTTCAGCAAGACGCAACGTTTTTGAACGTTCAGATATAAAGTCCACTATGTAGGACAAACACGTCTCGGACATTTATAATAAGAAATCACGTTAGCTCTATTATTGTCATTTTAATGGCAACATTCGACAATTTTTGGCTACTAAAAATAGTTTTGTTGTAGTCGACACCAGCAGGTAAGTCCTCTCATACTTTCCAGGGGTGCATTCAATCGTGAAGATCGTAGCAAAACGTTTTGCAACAACAACGAGCGTTTCTCATTGGACAAGCTCAGGTTAGTCCCTCCCTGTTTCTGACGGTTTGTTCACGTTTGGTTCCTGATGAATACACCTCAGGGCAACGTTCAGTCACCAAACGTTGTCGAATGTTTCAGAATACCACATATAGAGCCGACCTGATTCATGCATTATGAATGAAGCCGGTCGGTCGGTCTATTAAAAGCTATAGAAGGTATAATGACGTGTAAACTATGATGCGGAATTTGTCTCTGGAGTTTCCAGGCTGCTTGCTGAATGAATGAACTACAGCAGAGAGCAGTCAGTGGTCTGTTGCAGTCTGAGTCTGATGCTTTAACTTAGAAGCTTCAGCAGTTTAACATCCAGTCTGTTCTAGAAGGACACTTCATGCACTATTATAACATGTTCTAGTATATAAAGTCTGAATGATCAGTTTTAGCTGAATACAGTCTCTCTTTATTGCAGTTAGCCTGCCCTGCACTATCAGGCTACGACATGGTTATTACACTATCAGACTACGACATGGTTATTACACTATCAGGTTACGACATGGTTATTACACTATCAGGTTACGACATGGTTATTACACTATCAGACTACGACATGGTTATTACACTATCAGGCTACGACATGGTTATTACACTACCAGGCTACGACATGGTTATTACACTATCAGACTACGACATGGTTATTACACTATCAGGTTACGACATGGTTATTACACTATCAGGCTACGACATGGTTATTACACTACCAGGCTACGACATGGTTATTACACTACCAGGCTACGACATGGTTATTACATATCAGGCTACGACATGGTTATTACACTATTAGGCTACGACATGGTTATTACACTATCAGGCTACGACAGGGTTATTACACTATCAGGCTACGACAGGGTTATTACACTATCAGGTTACGACATGGTTATTACAGTATCAGGCTACGACATGGTTATTAAACTATCAGGCTACGACATGGTTATTACACTATCAGGTTACGACATGGTTATTACAGTATCAGGTTACGACATGGTTATTACACTATCAGGTTACGACATAGTTATTACACTATCAGGCTACGACATGGTTATAACACTCTCAGGCTACGACATGGTTATTACACTATCAGGTTACGACATGGTTATTACACTATCAGGTTACAACATGGTTATTACACTATCAGGCTACGACATGGTTATTACACTACCAGGCTACGACATGGTTATTACAGTATCAGGCTACGACATGGTTATTACACTATCAGGTTACGACGTGGTTATTACACTATCAGGTTACGACGTGGTTATTACACTATCAGGCTACGACGTGGTTATTACACTATCAGGCTGCGAAGTGGTTATTACACTATCAGGCTACGACGTGGTTATTACACTGTCAGGCTACGACGTGGTTATTACACTATCAGGCTACGACGTGGTTATTACACTATCAGGCTACGACGTGGTTATTACACTATCAGGTTACGACGTGGTTATTACACTACCAGGCTACGACGTGGTTATTACACTATCAGGCTACGACGTGGTTATTACACTATCAGGCTACGACGTGGTTATTACACTATCATGCTAGTAAATGGTTATTACACTATCAGGCTACGACATGGTTATTACACTATCAGGCTACGACATGGTTATTACACTATCAGGCTACGACATGGTTTTTACACTATCAGGTTACAACATGGTTATTACACTATCAGGCTACGACATGGTTATTACAATATCAGGTTACGACATGGTTATTACACTATCAGGCTAAGACATGGTTATTAAACTATCAGGTTACGACATGGTTATTACACTACCAGGTTACGACATGGTTATTACACTATCAGGCTACGACATGGTTATTACACTACCAGGCTACGACATGGTTATTACACTACCAGGCTAAGACATGGTTATTACACTACCAGGCTAAGACATGGTTATTACACTATCAGGTTACGATGTGGTTATTACACTATCAGGTAACGACATGGTTATTACACTACCAGGTTACGACATGGTTATTACACTATCAGGCTAAGACATGGTTATTAAACTATCAGGTTACGACATGGTTATTACACTACCAGGTTACGACATGGTTATTACAGTATCAGGCTACGACATGGTTATTACACTACCAGGCTACGACATGGTTATTACAGTATCAGGCTACGACATGGTTATTACACTATCAGGTTACGACGTGGTTATTACACTATCAGGCTACGACAGGGTTATTACACTATCAGGTTACGACATGGTTATTACAGTATCAGGCTACGACATGGTTATTAAACTATCAGGCTACGACATGGTTATTACACTATCAGGTTACGACATGGTTATTACAGTATCAGGTTACGACATGGTTATTACACTATCAGGTTACGACATAGTTATTACACTATCAGGTTACGACATGGTTATTACACTATCAGGTTACGACATGGTTATTACACTATCAGGCTACGACATGGTTATTACACTACCAGGCTACGACATGGTTATTACAGTATCAGGCTACGAAGTGGTTATTACACTATCAGGTTACGACGTGGTTATTACACTATCAGGTTACGACGTGGTTATTACACTATCAGGCTACGATGTGGTTATTACACTATCAGGCTACGACGTGGTTATTACACTATCAGGCTACGACGTGGTTATTACACTATCAGGTTACGACGTGGTTATTACACTATCAGGCTACGACGTGGTTATTACACTATCAGGCTACGACGTGGTTATTACACTATCAGGTTACGACGTGGTTATTACACTACCAGGCTACGACGTGGTTATTACACTATCAGGCTACGACGTGGTTATTACACTATCAGGCTACGACGTGGTTATTACACTATCAGGCTACGACGTGGTTATTACACTATCAGGCTACGACATGGTTATTACACTATCAGGCTACGACATGGTTTTTACACTATCAGGTTACGACATGGTTATTACACTATCAGGCTACGACATGGTTATTACACTATCAGGCTACGACATGGTTATTACACTATCAGGCTACGACATGGTTTTTACACTATCAGGTTACGACATGGTTATTACACTATCAGGCCACGACATGGTTATTACAATATCAGGTTACGACATGGTTATTACACTATCAGGCTAAGACATGGTTATTAAACTATCAGGTTACGACATGGTTATTACACTACCAGGTTACGACATGGTTACTACACTATCAGGTTACGACATGGTTATTACACTATCAGGCTACGACATGGTTATTACACTATCAGGCTACGATGTGGTTATTACACTATCAGGCTACGACGTGGTTATTACACTATCAGGCTACGACGTGGTTATTACACTATCAGGTTACGACATGGTTATTACACTATCAGGTTACGACATGGTTATTACACTATCAGGCTACGATGTGGTTATTACACTATCAGGCTACGACGTGGTTATTACACTATCAGGCTACGACGTGGTTATTACACTATCAGGTTACGACGTGGTTATTACACTATCAGGCTACGACGTGGTTATTACACTATCAGGCTACGACGTGGTTATTACACTATCAGGTTACGACGTGGTTATTACACTACCAGGCTACGACGTGGTTATTACACTATCAGGCTACGACGTGGTTATTACACTATCAGGCTACGACGTGGTTATTACACTATCAAGCTACGACGTGGTTATTACACTATCAGGCTACGACATGGTTATTACACTATCAGGCTACGACATGGTTTTTACACTATCAGGTTACGACATGGTTATTACACTATCAGGCTACGACATGGTTATTACACTATCAGGCTACGACATGGTTATTACACTATCAGGCTACGACATGGTTTTTACACTATCAGGTTACGACATGGTTATTACACTATCAGGCCACGACATGGTTATTACAATATCAGGTTACGACATGGTTATTACACTATCAGGCTAAGACATGGTTATTAAACTATCAGGTTACGACATGGTTATTACACTACCAGGTTACGACATGGTTACTACACTATCAGGTTACGACATGGTTATTACACTATCAGGCTACGACATGGTTATTACACTATCAGGCTACGACATGGTTATTACACTATCAGGTTACGACATGGTTATTACACTATCAGGCTACGACATGGTTATTACACTATCAGGCTACGACGTGGTTATTACACTATCAGGCTACGACGTGGTTATTACACTATCAGGCTACAACGTGGTTATTACACTATCAGGTTACGACGTGGTTATTACACTACCAGGCTACGACGTGGTTATTACACTATCAGGCTACAACGTGGTTATTACACTATCAGGCTACGACGTGGTTATTACACTATCATGCTAGTAAATGGTTATTACACTATCAGGCTACGACATGGTTATTACACTATCAGGCTACGACATGGTTATTACACTATCAGGCTACGACATGGTTTTTACACTATCAGGTTACAACATGGTTATTACACTATCAGGCTACGACATGGTTATTACAATATCAGGTTACGACATGGTTATTACACTATCAGGCTAAGACATGGTTATTAAACTATCAGGTTACGACATGGTTATTACACTACCAGGTTACGACATGGTTATTACACTATCAGGCTACGACATGGTTATTACACTACCAGGCTACGACATGGTTATTACACTACCAGGCTAAGACATGGTTATTACACTACCAGGCTAAGACATGGTTATTACACTATCAGGTTACGATGTGGTTATTACACTATCAGGTTACGACATGGTTATTACACTACCAGGTTACGACATGGTTATTACAGTATCAGGCTACGACATGGTTATTAAACTATCAGGCTACGACATGGTTATTACACTATCAGGTTACGACATGGTTATTACAGTATCAGGTTACGACATGGTTATTACACTATCAGGTTACGACATAGTTATTACACTATCAGGTTACGACATGGTTATTACACTATCAGGTTACGACATGGTTATTACACTATCAGGCTACGACATGGTTATTACACTACCAGGCTACGACATGGTTATTACAGTATCAGGCTACGACGTGGTTATTACACTATCAGGTTACGACGTGGTTATTACACTATCAGGTTACGACGTGGTTATTACACTATCAGGCTACGATGTGGTTATTACACTATCAGGCTACGACGTGGTTATTACACTATCAGGCTACGACGTGGTTATTACACTATCAGGTTACGACGTGGTTATTACACTATCAGGCTACGACATGGTTATTACACTATCAGGCTACGACGTGGTTATTACACTATCAGGTTACGACGTGGTTATTACACTACCAGGCTACGACGTGGTTATTACACTATCAGGCTACGACGTGGTTATTACACTATCAGGCTACGACGTGGTTATTACACTATCAGGCTACGACGTGGTTATTACACTATCAGGCTACGACATGGTTATTACACTATCAGGCTACGACATGGTTTTTACACTATCAGGTTACGACATGGTTATTACACTATCAGGCTACGACATGGTTATTACACTATCAGGCTACGACATGGTTATTACACTATCAGGCTACGACATGGTTTTTACACTATCAGGTTACGACATGGTTATTACACTATCAGGCCACGACATGGTTATTACAATATCAGGTTACGACATGGTTATTACACTATCAGGCTAAGACATGGTTATTAAACTATCAGGTTACGACATGGTTATTACACTACCAGGTTACGACATGGTTACTACACTATCAGGTTACGACATGGTTATTACACTATCAGGCTACGACATGGTTATTATACAATCAGGTTACGACATGGTTATTACACTATCAGGTTACGACATGGTTATTACACTATCAGGCTACGACATGGTTATTACACTATCAGGCTACGACATGGTTATTACACTATCAGGCTACGACATGGTTATTACACTATCAGGCTACGACATGGTTATTACACTATCAGGCTACGACATGGTTATTACACTATCAGGCTATGACATGGTTATTACACTATCAGGTTACGACATGGTTATTACACAATCAGGTTACGACATGGTTATTACACTATCAGGCTACGACATGGTTATTACACTATCAGGTTACGACATGGTTATTACACTATCAGGCTACGACATGGTTATTACACTATCAGGCTACGAGATGGTTATTACACTATCAGGCTACGAGATGGTTATTACACTATCAGGCTTCGACATGGTTATTACACTATCAGGCTACGACATGGTTATTACACTATCAGGCTACGACATGGTTATGACACTTTCAGGCTACGACATGGTTATTACACTATCAGGCTACGACATGGTTATTACACTATCAGGCTACGACATGGTTATTACACTATCAGGTTACGACATGGTTATTACACAATCAGGTTACGACATGGTTATTACACTATCAGCCTACGACATGGTTATTACACTATCAGGTTACGACATGGTTATTACACTATCAGGTTACGACATGGTTATTACACTATTTCTACAGTTATTCAATGACACTGTTAGTAGCTAAGGCAATATACCAAATAATTTGATAGTAGTTACCCTATAGTCGTATAGTCCTCTCTACCATATAGTCTTATAGTCCTAGCTACCATATAGTCTTATAGTCCTAGCTACCATATAGTCGTATAGTCCTCTCTACCATATAGTCTTATAGACCTAGCTCCCATATAGTCTTATAGTCCTAGTTACCATATAGTTTGATTGTCCGTGCTGGTTAGTCTTATAGACCTAGCTACCATATAGTCTGATAGTCCTAGTTACCATATAGTCTTATAGTCCTAACTACCATATAGTTTGATTGTCCGTCCTGGTTAGTCTTATAGTCCTAGCTACCATGTAGTCTTATAGTCCTAGTTACCATGTAGTCTTATAGTCCTAGCTACCATATAGTCTTATAGTCCTAGCTACCATATAGTCTTATAGTCCTAGCTACCATATAGTCTTATAGTCCTAGCTACCATATAGTCTTATAGTCCTCTCTACCATATAGTCTTATAGTCCTACCTACCATATAGTTTTATAGTCCTCTCTACCATATAGTCTTATAGTCCTACCTACCATATAGTCTTATAGTCCTCTCTACCATATAGTCTTATAGTCCTAGCTACCATATAGTCTTATAGTCCTCTCTACCATATAGTCTTATAGTCCTAGCTACCATATAGTCTTATAGTCCTAGCTACCATATAGTCTTATAGTCCTAGCTACCATATAGTCTTATAGTCCTAGCTACCATATAGTCTTATAGTCCTAGCTACCATATAGTCTGATAGTCCTAGTTACCATATAGTCTTATAGTCCTAGCTACCATATAGTCTTATATACCTAGCTACCATATAGTCTTATAGTCCTAGCTACCATATAGTCTTATAGTCCTAGCTACCATATAGTCTTATAGTCCTAGCTACCATATAGTCATATAGTCCTAGCTACCATATAGTCTTATAGTCCTAGCTACCATATAGTCTTATAGTCCTAGTTACCATATAGTCTTATAGTCCTAGTTACCATATAGTCTTATAGTCCTAGTTACCATATAGTCTTATAGTCCTAGCTACCATATAGTCTTATAGTCCTAGCTACCATATAGTCTTATAGTCCTAGCTACCATATAGTCTGATAGTCCTAGCTACCATATAGTCTGGTAGTCCTAGCTACCATATAGTCTGATAGTCCGTCCTGGTTAGTCTTATAGTCCTAGCTACCATATAGTCTTATAGTACTAGCTACCATATGGTCTGATAGTCCTAGCTACCATAGAGTCGTATAGTCCTAGCTACCATATCATCTAATAGTCCTAGCTACCATATAGTCTGATAGTCCTAGTTTCCATATATTTGTATATTCCTAGCTACCATATAGTCTTATAGTCCTTGCTACCATATAGTCTGATAGTCCTAGCTTCCATATAGTCTTATAGGTCTAGCTACCATATAGTCTAACAGTCCTAGCTACCATATAGCCTGATAGTCCTAGCCTCCATATATTTGTATAGTCCTAGCTACCATATAGTCTAACAGTCCTAGCTTACATATAGTCTGATAGTCCTAGCTACCATATAGTTCTAGCTACCATATAGTATTATAGTCTTATAACTACCATATAGTTTGATTGTCCGTCCTGGTTAGTCTTATAGTCCTAGCTACCATATAGTCTTATAGTCCTCTCTACCATATAGTCTTATAGTCCTACCTACCATATAGTCTTATAGTCCTCTCTACCATATAGTCTTATAGTCCTACCTACCATATAGTTTTATAGTCCTCTCTACCATATAGTCTTATAGTCCTACCTACCATATAGTCTTATAGTCCTCTCTACCATATAGTCTTATAGTCCTACCTACCATATAGTCTTATAGTCCTCTCTACCATATAGTCTTATAGTCCTAACTACCATATAGTCTTATAGTCCTAGCTACCATATAGTCTTATAGTCCTAGCTACCATATAGTCTTATAGTCCTAGCTACCGTATAGTCTTATAGTCCTAGCTACCAAATAGTCTGATAGTCCTAGTTACCATATAGTCTTATAGTCCTAGCTACCATATAGTCTTATATACCTAGCTTCCATATAGTCATATAGTCCTAGCTACCATATAGTCTTATAGTCCTAGCTACCATATAGTCTTATAGCCCTAGCTACCATATAGTCATATAGTCCTAGCTTCCATATAGTCATATAGTCCTAGCTACCATATAGTCTTATAGTCCTAGTTACCATATAGTCTGATAGTCCTAGTTACCATATAGTCTTATAGTCCTAGCTACGGTATAGTCTTATAGTCCTAGCTACCAAATAGTCTGATAGTCCTAGTTACCATATAGTCTTATAGTCCTAGATACCATATAGTCTGATAGTCCTAGCTACCATGTAGTCTGATAGTCCGTCTTGGTTAGTCTTATATTCCTAGCTACCATATAGTCTGATAGTCCGTCCTGGTTAGTCTTATAGTCCTAGCTACCATATAGTCTTATAGTACTAGCTACCATATGGTCTGATAGTCCTAGCTACCATAGAGTCGTATAGTCCTAGCTACCATATCATCTAATAGTCCTAGCTACCATATAGTCTGATAGTCCTAGTTTCCATATATTTGTATATTCCTAGCTACCATATAGTCTTATAGTCCTTGCTACCATATAGTCTGATAGTCCTAGCTTCCATATAGTCTTATAGGTCTAGCTACCATATAGTCTAACAGTCCTAGCTACCATATAGCCTGATAGTCCTAGCCTCCATATATTTGTATAGTCCTAGCTACCATATAGTCTAACAGTCCTAGCTTACATATAGTCTGATAGTCCTAGCTACCATATAGTTCTAGCTACCATATAGTATTATAGTCTTATAACTACCATATAGTTTGATTGTCCGTCCTGGTTAGTCTTATAGTCCTAGCTACCATATAGTCTTATAGTCCTAGTTACCATGTAGTCTTATAGGCCTAGCTACCATTTAGTCTTATAGTCCTAGTTACCATATAGTCATATAGTCCTAGCTACCGTATAGTCTTATAGTCCTAGCTACCAAATAGTCTGATAGTCCTAGTTACCATATAGTCTTACATTCCTAGCTACCATATAGTCTGATAGTCCGTCCTGGTTAGTCTTATAGTCCTAGCTACCATATAGTCTTATAGTCCTAGCTACCATATAGTCTTATAGTACTAGCTACCATATGGTCTGATAGTCCTAGCTACCATATAGTTCTAGCTACCATATAGTATTATAGTCTTATAACTACCATATAGTTCTAGCTACCATATTGTCTTATAGTCCTAACTGCCATATTGTCTTGTAGTCCAATCTAGCATTTAGTATTTTATATCTAGCAACCATATAGTCGTATAGTGCTAGCTACCATATAGTTCTAGCTACCATATAGTCTCATAGTCCTAGCTACCATATAGTCTTATAGTCCTAGCTACCATATAGTCTTATAGTCCTAGCTACCATATAGTCTTATAGTCCTAGCTACCATATAGTCGTATAGTCCTCTCTACCATATAGTCTTATAGTCCTAGCTACCATATAGTCTTATAGTCCTAGTTACCATATAGTCATATAGTCCTAGCTACCATATAGTCATACAGTTCTAGCTACCATATAGTCTATTAGTTCTAGCTACCATATAGTCTTATAGACCTAGCTACCATATAGTCTTATAGTCCTAGTTACCATATAGTCTTATAGTCCTAACCACCATATAGTTTGATTGTCCGTGCTGGTTAGTCTTATAGACCTAGCTACCATATAGTCTGATAGTCCTAGTTACCATATAGTCTTATAGTCCTAACTACCATATAGTTTGATTGTCCATCCTGGTTAGTCTTATAGTCCTAGCTACCATATAGTCTTATAGTCCTAGTTACCATGTAGTCTTATAGTCCTAGCTACCATGAAGTCTTATAGTCCTAGCCACCATATAGTCTTATAGTCCTAGCTACCATATAGTCTTATAGTCCTAGCTACCATATAGTCTTATAGTCCTAGCTACCATATAGTCTTATAGTCCTAGCTACCATATAGTCTTATAGTCCTCTCTACCATATAGTCTTATAGTCCTACCTACCATATAGTCTTATAGTCCTAGCTACCGTATAGTCTTATAGTCCTAGCTACCAAATAGTCTGATAGTCCTAGGTACCATATAGTCTTATAGTCCTAGCTACCATATAGTCTTATAGTCCTAGCTTCCATATAGTCATATAGTCCTAGCTACCATATAGTCTTATAGTCCTAGCTACCATATAGTCTTATAGCCCTAGCTACCATATAGTCTTATAGTCCTAGCTACCATATAGTCATATAGTCCTAGCTACCATATAGTCTTATAGTCCTAGCTACCATATAGTCTTATAGTCCTAGCTACCATATAGTCTTATAGTCCTAGCTACCAAATAGTCTGATAGTCCTAGTTACCATATAGTCTTATAGTCCTAGCTACCATATAGTCTTATATACCTAGCTTCCATATAGTCATATAGTCCTAGCTACCATATAGTCTTATAGTCCTAGCTACCATATAGTCTTATAGCCCTAGCTACCATATAGTCATATAGTCCTAGCTTCCATATAGTCATATAGTCCTAGCTACCATATAGTCTTATAGTCCTAGTTACCATATAGTCTGATAGTCCTAGTTACCATATAGTCTTATAGTCCTAGCTACCGTATAGTCTTATAGTCCTAGCTACCAAATAGTCTGATAGTCCTAGTTACCATATAGTCTTATAGTCCTAGCTACCATATAGTCTGATAGTCCTAGCTACCATGTAGTCTGATAGTCCGTCTTGGTTAGTCTTATATTCCTAGCTACCATATAGTCTGATAGTCCGTCCTGGTTAGTCTTATAGTCCTAGCTACCATATAGTCTTATAGTACTAGCTACCATATGGTCTGATAGTCCTAGCTACCATAGAGTCGTATAGTCCTAGCTACCATATCATCTAATAGTCCTAGCTACCATATAGTCTGATAGTCCTAGTTTCCATATATTTGTATATTCCTAGCTACCATATAGTCTTATAGTCCTTGCTACCATATAGTCTGATAGTCCTAGCTTCCATATAGTCTTATAGGTCTAGCTACCATATAGTCTAACAGTCCTAGCTACCATATAGCCTGATAGTCCTAGCCTCCATATAGTTGTATAGTCCTAGCTACCATATAGTCTAACAGTCCTAGCTTACATATAGTCTGATAGTCCTAGCTACCATATAGTTCTAGCTACCATATAGTATTATAGTCTTATAACTACCATATAGTTTGATTGTCAGTCCTGGTTAGTCTTATAGTCCTAGCTACCATATAGTCTTATAGTCCTAGTTACCATGTAGTCTTATAGGCCTAGCTACCATTTAGTCTTATAGTCCTAGTTACCATATAGTCATATAGTCCTAGCTACCGTATAGTCTTATAGTCCTAGCTACCAAATAGTCTGATAGTCCTAGTTACCATATAGTCTTACATTCCTAGCTACCATATAGTCTGATAGTCCGTCCTGGTTAGTCTTATAGTCCTAGCTACCATATAGTCTTATAGTCCTAGCTACCATATAGTCTTATAGTACTAGCTACCATATGGTCTGATAGTCCTAGCTACCATATAGTTCTAGCTACCATATAGTATTATAGTCTTATAACTACCATATAGTTCTAGCTACCATATTGTCTTATAGTCCTAACTGCCATATTGTCTTGTAGTCCAATCTAGCATTTAGTATTTTATATCTAGCAACCATATAGTCGTATAGTGCTAGCTACCATATAGTTCTAGCTACAATATAGTCTCATAGTCCTAGCTACCATATAGTCTTATAGTCCTAGCTACCATATAGTCTTATAGTCCTAGCTACCATATAGTCTTATAGTCCTAGCTACCATATAGTCGTATAGTCCTCTCTACCATATAGTCTTATAGTCCTAGCTACCATATAGTCTTATAGTCCTAGTTACCATATAGTCATATAGTCCTAGCTACCATATAGTCATACAGTTCTAGCTACCATATAGTCTATTAGTTCTAGCTACCATATAGTCTTATAGACCTAGCTACCATATAGTCTTATAGTCCTAGTTACCATATAGTCTTATAGTCCTAACCACCATATAGTTTGATTGTCCGTGCTGGTTAGTCTTATAGACCTAGCTACCATATAGTCTGATAGTCCTAGTTACCATATAGTCTTATAGTCCTAACTACCATATAGTTTGATTGTCCATCATGGTTAGTCTTATAGTCCTAGCTACCATATAGTCTTATAGTCCTAGTTACCATGTAGTCTTATAGGCCTAGCTACCATTTAGTCTTATAGTCCTAGCCACCATATAGTCTTATAGTCCTAGCTACCATATAGTCTTATAGTCCTAGCTACCATATAGTCTTATAGTCCTAGCTACCATATAGTCTTATAGTCCTAGCTACCATATAGTCTTATAGTCCTCTCTACCATATAGTCTTATAGTCCTACCTACCATATAGTCTTATAGTCCTAGCTACCGTATAGTCTTATAGTCCTAGCTACCAAATAGTCTGATAGTCCTAGGTACCATATAGTCTTATAGTCCTAGCTACTATATAGTCTTATAGTCCTAGCTTCCATATAGTCATATAGTCCTAGCTACCATATAGTCTTATAGTCCTAGCTACCATATAGTCTTATAGCCCTAGCTACCATATAGTCATATAGTCCTAGCTTCCATATAGTCATATAGTCCTAGCTACCATATAGTCTTATAGTCCTAGTTACCATATAGTCTGATAGTCCTAGTTACCATATAGTCTTATAGTCCTAGCTACCGTATAGTCTTATAGTCCTAGCTACCAAATAGTCTGATAGTCCTAGTTACCATATAGTCTTATAGTCCTAGCTACCATGTAGTCTGATAGTCCGTCTTGGTTAGTCTTATATTCCTAGCTACCATATAGTCTGATAGTCCGTCCTGGTTAGTCTTATAGTCCTAGCTACCATATAGTCTTATAGTACTAGCTACCATATGGTCTGATAGTCCTAGCTACCATAGAGTCGTATAGTCCTAGCTACCATATCATCTAATAGTCCTAGCTACCATATAGTCTGATAGTCCTAGTTTCCATATATTTGTATATTCCTAGCTACCATATAGTCTTATAGTCCTTGCTACCATATAGTCTGATAGTCCTAGCTACCATATAGTCTAACAGTCCTAGCTACCATATAGCCTGATAGTCCTAGCTACCATATAGTCTGATAGTCCTAGCTACCATATAGTTCTAGCTACCATATAGTATTATAGTCTTATAACTACCATATAGTTTGATTGTCCGTCCTGGTTAGTCTTATAGTCCTAGCTACCATATAGTCTTATAGTCCTAGTTACCATGTAGTCTTATAGGCCTAGCTACCATTTAGTCTTATAGTCCTAGTTACCATATAGTCATATAGTCCTAGCTACCGTATAGTCTTATAGTCCTAGCTACCAAATAGTCTGATAGTCCTAGTTACCATATAGTCTTATATTCCTAGCTACCATATAGTCTGATAGTCCGTCCTGGTTAGTCTTATAGTCCTAGCTACCATATAGTCTTATAGTACTAGCTACCATATGGTCTGATAGTCCTAGCTACCATAGAGTCGTATAGTCCTAGCTACCATATCATCTAATAGTCCTAGCTACCATATAGTCTGATAGTCCTAGTTCCCATATATTTGTATAGTCCTAGCTACCATATAGTCTAACAGTCCTAGCTACCATATAGTCTTATAGTACTAGCTACCATATAGTCTGATAGTCCTAGCTACCATATAGTTCCAGCTACCATATAGTATTATAGTCTTATAACTACCATATAGTTCTAGCTACCATATTGTCTTATAGTCCTAACTGCCATATTGTCTTGTAGTCCAATCTAGCATTTAGTATTTTATATCTAGCAACCATATAGTCGTATAGTGCTAGCTACCATATAGTTCTAGCTACCATATAGTCTCATAGTCCTAGCTACCATATAGTCTTATAGTCCTAGCTACCATATAGTCTTATAGTCCTAGCTACCATATAGTCTTATAGTCCTAGCTACCATATAGTCTTATAGTCCTAGCCACCATAGCCACAGGAAGTAAGGGTGCTGAGGGTGCTGCAGCGATACACCATCCCATCTGGTTTGTGCTTCGTGGAACTATCATTTGTTTTTCAACAGGAAAACCATTCAAACACACACCCAGTGCTATTTTAAAAAGAAGGAGAGTGATGGAGTGCTGCATCAGATGACCTGGCCTCCACAATCCACCGACCTTAACCAATTTCAGATGGTTTGGGATGAGTTGGACCGCAGAGTGAAGGAAAAGCAACCAACAAGTGCTCTACATATGTGGGAATTCCTTCAAGCCTTTTGGAAAAGCATTCAAGGTGAAGCTGGTTGAGAGAATGCCAAGAGTGTGCAAAGCTGTCATCAAGGCAAAGGGTGGCTATTTGAATAATCTCAAATATAAAATATATTTAGACTTGTTTAACACTTTTTTGGTTACTACATGATTCCATATGTGTTATTTCATAGTTTTGAAAAAAACATTCAATGAGTAGGTGTTCTAAAACTTTTGACCGGAAGTGTACATTTGTAAATATGAAATTTGGCCAAAATAATAATGTAATTAATTACATGAAATTGTTTCAATTTATTTCTATCTTAAGTAAAGAATCCAAGCAGCACATCTCTCCATTATAGTGTAAGATCTTCATAAATGTGTTCCATTATAAATCTACTGATGTCTTGTATCAGATTCCTCACATGAACACAATCCCCAAAAAGATGCAACACTGTTTCTGGGTGGTCATCACAAAAGGTACAACTTGAAATGATGGTGTTTTTTTCACTTCTTCATATCGTGCTTGGCAGGATAATATTTATGAATAATTGAAGAAGAAACTTCCTTAATTGTGTTAATAAGTAGGTATGTGTGTGGCAACATTAAAACTTTTTCCCAACAGATATTATCAATAAAACCATTCCAATGTATGTAAGGAATAGATACAACATTGAAACAAGGCTCCTATATCTCTAATGTTGTTGAATGGACCAACATGACATAAGGAATAGATACAACATCCTGTTGAAACAAGGCTCCTATTGCTCTATTGATGTTGAATGGACTAAAGAAAAACGAATCTTTCCTACTGATGAGTCAACAGGGTTAATCGTAGGTATGATCTGAGGATCAGGGCTTGACATGTTCCTGGATTATAAAACAACCCCATTGAGGGAATGGCATCTAAAAGTATTACACAATCTTTAGGTGTTACAGGGATCTTGTAACGTGATAAGAATTCCTTACAATTTAGTAAAATACCCTTATATTCATTCTTGTTCACCCTTATATTAGGACGCTGCGCATGCACTCATTGGCGTCCTTGGTGGCTACAATGTAAAGCCTGGAAATAACTGGCAGAATTATGTAGGCGGGTAGGCTACTTGTTTCCTAAAATCCTGTTACTGAATATCGATAATCCGTAACTCCTTGTCCGTCGGTCAGGGTTCTATCATGTGTGGATATCTGTAGACCCATAGAAACCGTCTGAACCGAACGTTTCTCCAAACCGGCACCTTGGCTGTGGTAGACAGCGCTCAAGACGCCCTTCCTCGTAGCCTAATACAGACTAGTTATAGGTGCCGGTTTGGAGAAAAGTTCGGTTCAGACGATTTCTGTAAAGATATCCACACAAAATACGGATCGAAGGACTGAGCTTGTGTAGGGACCTGATTAAAACAGAAAAACAGGCTGATTTAGTTGAATTAACATTTCGTTACTGATATTTGTATGGATATAGTTTTTCGTTTTTTTACACCACATTTTTTCCGTTTTGGATCCTTCTTATCGACCTGTACAGTTGGTGGCGGAATGCACATATCATTGTTGCGAACGCCAGTATACCAAAGAAAAAGAAGAAAAGGGTGCGTCTCTTTTACCTGTTTGGAACGCAACCTGTGAGTTACCTAATACATTGAAAGTTAAAGTAAACAGCACCTATGTGGCCGCCATATGTAGACAACTGGATCATGAAGGTAGCTAACATTTTTTTTGTTTTAAGATAACAAATATCGTGGTTTATTACAGGTCTAGAGACAAATTGGTTTACATTAGTATAATTTTTTCGACAGAGAACTCGGTGCAGGTTTAATTCTATGGACGTGTTTTAAGGACGACGTTACTTTTAGGAACAAAAGTCTGGGCGATGCCGTGGGCTGGGGACTATATTGAATCAAGATAGTTAGGTAAAGTTGTGTATATGCTATCATATTCTTAAAGTTATGACATTACATATAGCTTGTAACTTACAAAAGCAGTTGGCATTTAAACAAGTTTACATTAAGGTAAACCACTGTAGCCTAGTTTAGTTTACTATCTAATCTGCGGATGGGATACCATCGCATGATTTTAGAAATAAACACAGCAAAAGGCTATATATATGTCATATATTTAGGCTATAGATTGCATACAATAAAAACTTAATATACTGGCAATTACTGAGAAAACAGAACTAATTTAATGTTATGCCTTTGGTATCCTTTAGTCATGTATCCTATCGATTCCATGTTTTTTACATTTAGGAGGCCATATCTGAACGTCAACAACATCGTAGGATTCCTACTATTTTATATTATTTAAATCGCTGTTTTTCCACAATAGGCCAACAATCTATGTCTTTCTGTGAAACGTGCTGAGCAACAGTAAACTGCCTTGGACTTTCATCCGCCGTCATTTCTGAGAAGGAGCCGATGGAAATCTCCTGACGGCTATGGGGAGAGTGAAGAAAATATGAATGAAGACAGGTAAATTACCCTGTCATTAGGTTTATCTGTATTTTATTGGTTTATCCGTAATCTCTAAAGCAAATGTTGGGTGTATTCATTAGGAACCGAACAATCAAACGGGAAGGGATCTTTCTGAATTTGTCCATTGAGAAACTGTCATTTTCATTGCAAAACGTTTTTCTACGGTGTGTTCTAATTAATACACCCCTGTCAAGTGCCATTTTAGCACACCTGCTGGTGATTACTAAAACACGGCCCCGATCAGTAGCCAAACGTTGCCTATAGAAATGCCATCAGTAGCATAGAGTCGACGCTATTCCACATGCTTATAGCGTGCTTATAACGTTGCATTTTGCTGAACGTGCCACAATAAAGTTGTTTTTATACACGGAAGTATAAGTGAAATACATCCACACACCAGCTAACGGGAGGGAACTATCTGTATTTGACCAATATGAACTCTCGTTTTCTTTGCAAAACATTTTTCTGTTGCTACTGTGTTCGCTACTGAATACACCCCTGTTCAGTGGCGTTGATGCACAGCGAGCTCAGCCCGTGAGTGGATGAGTTCAGGCTAGAAAATTGCCTCAACGGGGCCTTTATTTTAGAAAAGTTAGCTAAGCTAGCCAACACATTTCATACATTTTATCATCTTATTTTGTTCAGAAAAGCGAATTTGTATGTTTACATCTACCTGATTTATGGGTTGTAGTAGAGTCAATATATTACCAGACAGGTTGATAATATGTCGAATGGCAATTGAAGAGTTGGTTAGATTATTCATTTATTAAATGTATTTGAACAGGGACAATGTACAACAAAAACACATGTCTCAATTCCACTTGAGAAATGATGGTTTGTAGCCTACCAGATTTAGCTAGCAGCTATTTCCATCTGCAGTCCCCAGGCAGGGGAAACCCGGGCAGGTCAAAATAACATTTTATTTGTCACATGCACCGAATACAACAGGTGTAGACCTTACTGTGAAATGCTTACTTACAAGCCCTTAACCAACAATGCAGTTTTAAGAAAATACCAACAACAAAACAAGTTAAAGATAAGAAAAACAAATTAAAGAGCAGCAGTAATCAACAATAGCGGGGCTATATACACGGGGTACCGGTACAGAGTCTATGTGCGGGGGCACCGGTGTCAAGGTAATTGAGGTAATTATGTACATAATAATAAGAGAGAGTAGCAGTTGCAGCGTGGGTGGTGCAGATAGTTTGGGTAGCCATTTTGATTAGGTGTTCAGGAGTCTTATGGCTTGGGGGTAGAAGCTGTTTAGAAGCCTCTTGGACCTAGACCTGGTGCTCCGGTAACGCTTGCCGTGTGGTAGCAGAGAGAACAGTCTGACTAGGTTGGCTGGAGTCTTTGTCAATTTTTAGGGGGTTCAAGTATAGGTTTGCTAGCTAGGTCTGTAGTAGGACTATACTACTAGTGATTTGGACTGTAATAGGACTATATTACTAGTGATATTGACTGGAATAGGCCTATATTACTAGTGATATGGACTGGAATAGGACTATATTACTAGTGATATGGACTGGAATAGGACTATATTATTGGTGGTATGGACTGGAATAGGACTATATTATTGGTGGTATGGACTGGAATAGGACTTTCTTACTAGTGATGTGGACTGGAATAGGACTATATTACTAGTGATATGGACTGGAATAGGACTATATTACTAGTGATATGGACTGGAATAGGACTATATTACTAGTGATGTGGACTGTAATGGACTATATTACTAGTGATATGGACTGGAATAGGCCTATATTACTGGTGATTTGGACTGGAATAGGACTATATTACTAGTGATGTGGACTGGAATAGGACTATATTACTAGTGATGTGGACTGGAATAGGACTATATTACTAGTGATATGGACTGGAATAGGACCATATTACTAGTGATATGGACTGGAATAGGACTATATTACTAGTGATATGGACTGGGATAGGACTTTATTACTAGTGTTGTGGACTGGAATAGGACTATATTACTAGTGATATGGACTGGAATAGGACCATATTACTAGTGATATGGACTGGAATAGGACTATATTACTAGTGATATGGACTGGAATAGGACTTTATTACCAGTGATGTGGACTGGAATATGATTATATAACTATTGATGTGGACTGGAATATGACTATATTACTAGTGTTGTGGACTGGAATATGACTATATTACTAGTGTTGTGGACTGGAATAGGACTATATTACTAGTGATGTGGACTGGAATATGATTATAGGACTATATTACTAGTGATGTGGACTGGAATATGATTATATAACTATTGATTTGGACTGGAATAGGACTATATTACTAGTGATGTGGACTGGAATAGGACTATATTACTAGTGATGTGGACTGGAATAGGACTATATTACTAGTGATGTGGACTGGAATAGGACTATATTACTAGTGTTGTGGACTGGAATATGATTATATAACTATTGATTTGGACTGGAATAGGACTATATTACTAGTGATGTGGACTGGAATAGGACTATATTACTAGTGATGTGGACTGGAATAGGACTATATTACTAGTGATGTGGACTGGAATAGGACTATATTACTAGTGATATGGACTGGAATAGGACTATGTTACTAGTAATGTGGACTGGAATAGGCCTATATTACTGGTGATTTGGACTGGAATAGGACTGTATTACTAGTGATATGGACTGGAATAGGACTATATTACTAGTGATATGGACTGGAATAGGACTATATTACTAGTGATGTGGACTGTAATGGACTATATTACTAGTGATGTGGACTGTAATGGACTATATTACTAGTGATGTGGACTGGATTAGGACTATATTACTAGTAATGTGGACTGGATGTGGACTGGAATAGGACTATATTACTAGTGATGTGGACTGTAATAGGACTATATCATCTCAGCAAGGAGACGCGTTCTGTCTCCTAGAAATGAACGTACTTTGTTGCAAAAAGTTCAAATCAATGCCAGAACAACAGCATAGGACCTTGTGAAGATGCTGGAGGAAACAGGTACAAAAGTATCTACATCCACAGGAAAATTAATCCTATATCGATGTAACCTGAAAGGCCGTTCAGCAAGGAAAAAGCCACTGCTGCAAAACTGCCATATAAAAAGCCCGACCGTGGTTTGCAACTGCACATGGGGGAAAATATCGTACTTTTTGGTGACAAAGATCATTCCTCCAAAAAGTATGGTCTGATGAAACAAAAATAGAACTGTTTGGCCATAATGACCATCGTTATGTTTGGAGGATAAAGGGGGAGGGTTGCAAGCCGAAGAACACCGTCCCAACCGTGAAGTATGGTGGTGGCAGCATCATGTTGTGGGGGTGCTTTGCTGCAGGAGGGACTGGTGCACTTCACAAACTAGATGGCATCATGAGGAGGATAATTATGTGGATATATTGAAGCAACATCTCAAAACATCAGTCAGGAAGTTAAAGCATGGTCTCAAATGGGTCTTCCAAATGGACAATGACCCGAAGCATATTTCCAAAATTGTGGCAAAATGGCTGAAGGACAACAAAGTCAAGGTATCGGAGTGGCCATCACGAAGCCCTGACCTCAATCCTATAGAAAATTTGTGGGCAGAACTGAAAAAGCTATTTTCTTCTGTGTGAGCAAGGAGGCCTACAAACCTGACTCAGTTACACCAGCTCTGTCAGGACGAAAATAAATAAAAGCTGAAATAAGTCATTCTCTCTACTATTATTCTGACATTTCTTATTCTTAAAATGAAGTGGTGATCATAACTGACCTAAGACAGGGAATTTTTACTAGGACTAAATGTCAGTAATTGTGAAAAACTGAGTTTCAATGTATTTGGCTAAGGTGTATGTAAACTTCCAACTTCAACTGTTGGTAATTCAATAATCCAAAGAAAAGGTATTTATTTTTCAGCCAAGTTGTTTTAACTATTTAGGCATATCATATGAAATAGGCGTAATGTAGAATCATTGTCAAAAGCACAAGAGATACTGTTGCATGTAGGTCTAGATTATAAATGGATCAATCATTAAGAAATCTACAAATATGTATGTTCCTTTCCATTTAGAAATATCCAAACAGTCAACATGAAGGATGGATAGGTATTACATTCTGCATATTCACACAATGACAAAACCCCCCTTAATCCTTCCACAGTGTAAAACAGGAGAGGGTGGGGTCACCGTGTCTGTCCATGAAGAGTGATTGGTCCATGGACAGGCCCATTAAGTTTGGAAAAGATGCCAGGTAAGTGAAAAACAGTTTCCACATTCCTGTACATCTTGTAGGTTAGCTCCTGTATAATAGTCTTTAAAACAGCAACCACATTTCTCTACCACATTGTGTACAGTGAGCTGACAGCCAGTCTACTGACAGAGGACCACTTCAGATGTTCAGTGTGTACAGAGGTTCTCAAAGAGCCAGTCTCCATCCCCTGTGGACACAGTTACTGCAGACAGTGCATTGAGACCCACTGGAACCAGCCTGACCAGACAGGAGACTACGACTGCCCCCAGTGCAGAAAGAGATTCAGAACACGTCCGGACCTCTTCACTAACTCAGCCTTGGAGAAGGTGATTGAGAAACTCCACCAGGCAGGGTTCAAGGTCCCTGCTCTTCCCAAGCACTGCTACGCTGGACCTGGAGATGTGGCCTGTGATCTCTGCACTGAGAAACAGTTCAAAGCTGTAAAGTCCTGTCTGACCTGCACTGCCTCCTACTGTGAGAGTCATGTCAGACATCACTACACCGTAGCAGCTCTGCAGAGACACACCCTGGTGGAGGTGACTGGAAACCTGGAGCAGAAACTGTGCCAGCTCCACCACAGAGCTCTGGAGGTCTTCTGTAAGACAGACCAGGTTTCTGTTTGTGTTCTGTGTGCCTTGCAGGACCACAGAAACCATGATGTCATAAAGAATGAGAGAGACACTGAAGAGGTGGGTGTGTCTGTAGTCTGGACTAATGTGTGTAGATAGTGAAGAGGTGGGTGTGTCTATAGTTTCTTCTTGCCACCAGGACATTGGACAGTATATTAAACATTGTAAGGCAATAGGTTAAAAAGTGGCATGTTTCAGTTTTATTTAGCATTTTATTTTATTCAATTTTTACGAGCTCAAGTTAAATGTACCTTTCTGCCTGTCTTTCAGAAAGTCTTAGTTTAATATAACACTAATGTGTTGGCTGTAATTGTCTATCAAGGAAAACACCAAAAATCAGAAGGAACAGATTGCCTCCAGGCTGGAAGCTAGACTCCAGAGAGAGATCACGATTCTACAACATAATACAGAGGAGCTTAGTGCTGACAACTCTGAGCAGGTACCATTTAGTGTCAATACTTTACCTTCTAGACAGACAGTACTGGTAGTTACCTTAACAATACTTTACCTTCTAGACAGACAGTACTGGTAGCTACGAACTTCTTATGGCTGCAGGGCGGTGCCGGTACACTTATGACAACAGCCACTTCAAGTGCAGGGCGCGAAATTCAAAATACATTTTTTTTAAATATTTATCTTTCACACATTAACAAGTCCAATACAGCAAATGAAAGGTACACATCTTGTGAATCCAGCCAACATGTCCGATTTTTAAAATGTTTTACAGCGAAAACAGCACGTATATTTATGTTAGCTCACCACCAAATACAAAAAAGCACAGCCATTTTTCACAGCACAGGTAGCATGCACAAAGCCAACCTAACTAACCAAGAACCAACCAAACTAACCAACAAACAACTTCATCAGATGACAGTCTTATAACATGTTATTCAATAAATAAATTTACATTGCAGCTACAATCAGAAATTGCACCGAAAGCAGCCATAATAATTACAGACACCAACGTCAAATACCTAAATACTCATCATAAAACATTTCTGAAAAATACATAGTGTACAGCAAATGAAAGACAGGCATCTTGTGATTCCAGACAATATTTCCGATTTATTAAGTGTTTTACAGCGAAAACAGCACGTATATTTATGTTAGCTCACCACCAAATACAAAAAAGCACAGCCAAAACACAATATAGCGTTATATTAGCTTACCACAATAGCCAGAAAGACATGCCATTTCCCAGTAGCAAAAGGTTAGCGATCGTAACAAACAAGCAAAAGATATATAATTTTTGACTAACCTTGATATTCTTCATCAGATGACAGTCCTATAACATCAGGTTATACATACACTTATGTTTTGTTCGAAAATGTGCATATTTAGAGCTGAAATCAGTGGTTATACATTCTGCTAACGTAGCTATTTTGTCCCACAACGTCCGGATTTTTTTCTGACACTTTTTATGACACACATATTCTGACCAAATGACTATTCATAAACATAACTAAAAAATACATGTTGTATAGGAAATGATAGATCCATTAGTTCCTAATGAAATCGCAGTGTTAGAATTCTAAAAAATAACTTCATTACGACATCCACTTCGGTATAGCTAGAGTACCCAAACGTTGGGCGCCGACGACTAGTTCACATGCATGACAGATATATGAAATAGCATCATAAAATGTTTCTTACTTTTGCTGATCTTTCATCAGAATGTTGGACAAGGTGTCCTTTGTCAAGAACAATCATTGTTTGGATTTAGAACGTTCATTTCCCCTCTCGATTTAGCAAGCGCACTAGCCAAGTGGCACGAATCGCTCCATCGTCAACAAAGTCAGAGAACGGAACACGGCAAAAACTCCCGAAAAATGTTCTATAATCTGATTAAACTATATTGAAAAAACATACTTTACGATGATATGGTCACATGTATCAAATAAAATCAAAGCCGGAGATAGTAGTCGCCTATAACGACAGCTAAACAGAAGGCAAATCCATGTCTCTCTTCGCGCAGTCCTGAAAACAGGAAATGGAGAACACGTCATTCCATGAGCTGTAATTCGAGTCCAGATCAAGTTACACAGTCCATTTCTTATCTCACTCCTTGTCGACATCTAGTGGAAGACGTATGAAGTGCATCTAAACTAATAAATAACAAGTGATTTAATAGGCAGCCCCTGGAACAGAGCCTCAATTTCAGACTTTCCACTTCCTGTCAGGAAGTTTGCTGCAGAATGAGTTCTGTTTCACTCACAGATATAATTCAAACGGTTTTAGAAACTAGAGAGTGTTTTCTATCCAATAGTAATAATAATATGCATATTGTACGAGCAAGAATTGAGTACGAGACCGTTTGAAATGGGCACCTTTTATCTGGCTACTCAATACTGCACTGCAGCCCAAACAGGTTAACAATACTTTACCTTCTAGACAGTACTGGTAGCTACCTTAACAATACTTTACCTTCTGGAATACAGTACTGGTAGCTACCTTAACAATACTTTACCTTCTGGAATACAGTACTGGTAGTTACCTTAACAATACTTTACCTTCTAGACAGACAGTACTGGACAGACAGTATTGTAGCTACCTTAACAATACTTTACCTTCTAGACATACAGTACTGGTAGCTACCTTAACAAAACTTTACCTTCTAGACAGACAGTACTTGTAGCTACCTTAACAATACTTAACCTTAACAATACTTTACCTTCTAGACAGACAGTACTGGTAGCTACCTTAACAATACTTTACCTTCTAGACAGACAGTACTGGTAGCTACCTTAACAATACTTTACCTTCTAGACAGACAGTACTGGTAGCTACCTTAACAATACTTTACCTTCTAGACAGACAGTACTGGTAGCTACCTTAACAATACTTTACCTTCTAGACAGACAGTACTGGTAGCTACCTTAACAGAATAAACTAATAACTCTTATAGATTTGTATATTTATTTATATCAGCATCTCAACATAAATATTTTTTTGCCTGTTGTAACAGGTAGCACCGCTACTTTGATACACTTTCCTCTTAACTTTCCTGTGAACTCTCAACTATCTCCACCTGTTCTTACCAGTTTAACAACTCTTTTCTGTATTTTATTGAACTGTTATCTCCCACTATCCTTTGTTGAGTAACTTCAAGTGATGACATGTTCCTTAGAACGTCAAGAACACTCCCATTGAGCTGAACAATCCTGCCAAGCATTTCTGTAGAGGCATGACTGAAGGTGAGTTATATTCCTGCTGAATGACTACCTGTAATAATCTGTACCACAACATGTTATGATGTGTTTTCTGTGATTGTCAGACTGGACAGCAGACAGTGTTGTGGTGGCTGCCCTCGGTCGTCCTTTAGATCTTGGGATGTTGTATGACTGCCGCAGTGACTCATTTTGTTCAGGTACCCGTGTGCGTTTTCCAGTTTTAAAGACTTCAAAGTGTTATGGATGTAGTTATTGTTTTGCTCAGGTATGTGTGAAGAGTGTATAGTTTAAAGACAGCTGTTTTATCTAATGTTTAAAAGCATGGACTGCGTCAGCGCTGGGCTAGCAAAGGTATCCATTTTGTTGAGTGCTGGACTTTATAGTTTGTCTTGTGAATAGTTCATGTTGTGAAATATGTATTATGATATTTTGTGAAGTTCTGCAGGGAATGTAATATTGTTTTATCTCCTTAGATGTCAGTCTTTGGGATAACAGTACAATAGCCTTCATGCGTCAGTCTCTACCTCGGCCTCTCACAGAGGTGAAGTGTATTGAAGGAGACTCCTTACAGGACAGATTCAGGGCTCTGGATGTGACCACTCCTCTCAGAGCCAGTGTCCTGTCTGGACTGGTGGAGGTTGGAGGTGCTGCTGGATACCTCAACCATCCTGTTCAGTCCACACTGCAGGACCGGGTCACTCTACATTACAGAACCACTACCAGACTGGACATGCTCAGTCACAGCGTGCTTCAGGAGGAGACAGACAGAACACAACAAAAGGCAACTCATGTGGTCATGGCTGTTCTCTATGGAGCTCAAGCATTCTTTATCTTTGATTACAAACACATCAGCGGACAACACAGTGGTGCAGGAGAGGCAGATATGCACAGTGTTGTGAAGAAGATGATGCCCACCTTCAGTGCAGGTCAGATCTTTTCCAGCTTGAGTGACACTGAGAAACTGAACAGTTTGTTGTATCGGTGTAATCTCTACAGTGATGTAGACTATGTCAATGGCTCCATGACGTATGACAGAGCTCTGCAAGTCTATGAAACTCTCCCGAAGCACCTTGGACAGCAAGGAGAGAAAGCTGTGCCTCTGTACGCTTGGCTCTATCCTGTGAAGAATCTGGGACTTTCAGTTGAAATCACGCTCCGATATTTCCCAAAGGCAGACCATCTGAGGCAGGTCACCATGAGATGCCAGGAGATGAGGACAGACTTCACCAATGATTGTGTGATGAAATGGTTTCCTGATCTGACGTATAAACTGTCTAGATTATCAGAGCTTCTGCAGAAGTACCAGTCAGAGTTTAAGAGAAAGCTGTCCATGGCAGTAAAGACCATGAGAGAGAGTGAAGGGGTGGATGAAAACCGACTGAGAGACATTCTCCAGAACCATGACCAGTCTCCGTTCTGTCCTCAGTCTATACAACTGTGGCTAAACAACAAGGCAGCAGAGGTGAAGGCTCTGAATGACTGTAAAACAAGAAACATCCCCATAATGATATCTCAGGAAGAGCTGGACGGTGTCCTCAGATCCTCAAAGGACAGGCTGTTGTGTTTCACTCTGACCTCCCTGGAGGATGAAGATCCATTCCTCTCCACCATGAAGCAGCACAAACACTCTCTCCAAGAGAACACCGTGAACCAAACTGATCTCACTGGACAGCAGGAGACACACTCTGTTCCAATGGACACCGTGAACCAATCTGATCTCACTGGACAACAGGAGACACACTCTGTACAAGAGAACATCATGAACCAATCTGATCTCACTGGACAGCAGGAGACAAAGCGACCATTCAAACCTCCAGATTTAACTCAGAAAATACAGTCTGACCTTTGCTTGTTCACCAAATCCTATGAAGACAGCGGAGATGGAGAGAGCATCAAGTTCATAGCAGCAGTTATACCAGATATCAGTGTTCCTGGATCCTCCATTCGTCTGTATCAACAAGGCAGTCTCATCACCACCAACTTCCAGCTGGGATTAGAACCTGATCCATTCCAGGTAGCAGAGACAAAACAGAGCTGTGTCCTCCTGAAGTTTCCACAGTCAACCATCAGAAGACCTGAGAGGTACAGAGTAGAGTACAGAGTCATGACTACTGGTGTTAGCAAGGTTAGCAAACGGCCATGGAATGTAGTAGACACCCTGGCTCCTGCAGGAACCTGTCTGGTGCCAGGTTTGAAACCGTTCGCACTGTACCAGATCAGGTACTCTGTTATAGAACACTCTGGTATGAGTGACTTCAGCAAGGTCATCGAGGTCAAGACCCTGAGATCCCCACCTGAACAGCTGTTCGTGAATCGTCTAGACAAGGAAACCGTCAAAGTGACTTGGCTCCAGCCTGAGTGTGATGATGGTGCCTCTGTACTCCACTACAAAGTAGACTATAAAGAGGCAGGACTGGAGGGCTGGTCTACCATGGTAACAGAGGGACCTGAATGTCAATGCATCATAACTCTGAACCTCAGTACCTGCTACAGAGTCAGAGTGTCAGCTGTCTATGGAGAAGGAGACACCAGTGAACCCAGCAGAGAGACAGATGTCCCAGTCAATGGTGAGCTACATCAAGTCAATCTAACTTGATATTCATGTGAATAACATTTTAATTCATAACTTTTGAACAAAAGTCTAGCTATGATAAATATTTGGTCCAATTCTCACTACAAAGTTTGGAAACCTCTGCCACATAGTCCAAACCCATTGTTAGTTTTTGTTGTAGAAGACATTTTGCGGTAGCCTATAGGGTAAGAGCGTTGGACCAGTGAGCATTAGACCAGTAACCGAAAGGTTGCTGGTTCGAATCCCCGAGCTGATTAGGTGAAAAATATATCAATGTGCCCTTGAGCAAGGCACTTAGCCCTTATTGCTATGACTATATGTATCTTCATACTGCTTTATTATGTAAGCATTAAAACAGGACAAACTGTGAAATACCTCAGCGGTGGGAACTGTGATAATGCGCTTCTAAATATAACATCATTACTGTTGTTTCATAGAGACATGTCTATCATTATATAACATCATTACTGTTGTTACATAGGGACATGTCTATCATTAATATAACATCACATCATTACTGTTGTTACATAGGGACATGTCTATCATTATATAACATCATTACTGTTGTTACATAGGGACATGTCTATCATTAATATAACATCATTACTGTTGTTACATAGAGACATGTCTATCATTATATAACATCATTACTGTTGTTACATAGGGACATGTCTATCAATATATAACATCATTACTGTTGTTACATAGAGACATGTCTATCATTAATATAACATCATTACTGTTGTTACATAGAGACATGTCTATCATTAATATAACATTACTGTTGTTACATAGAGACATGTCTATCATTATATAACATCATTACTGTTGTTACATAGAGACATGTCTATCATTAATATAACATTACTGTTGTTACATAGAGACATGTCTATCATTAATATAACATTACTGTTGTTACATAGAGACATGTCTATCATTAATATAACATCACATCATTACTGTTGTTTCATAGAGACATGTCTATCATTAATATAACATTACTGTTGTTACATAGAGACATGTCTATCATTAATATAACATTACTGTTGTTACATAGAGACATGTCTATCATTAATATAACATCACATCATTACTGTTGTTACATAGAGACATGTCTATCATTAATATAACATTACTGTTGTTACATAGAGACATGTCTATCATTAATATAACATTACTGTTGTTACATAGAGACATGTCTATCATTAATATAACATCACATCATTACTGTTGTTACATAGAGACATGTCTATCATTAATATAACATTACTGTTGTTACATAGAGACATCTCTATCATTATATAACATCATTACTGTTGTTTCATAGAGACATGTCTATCATTATATAACATCATTACTGTTGTTACATAGGGACATGTCTATCATTAATGTACATCACATCATTACTGTTGTTACATAGGGACATGTCTATCAATATATAACATCATTACTGTTGTTACATAGAGACATCTCTATCATTATATAACATCATTACTGTTGTTACATAGAGACATGTCTATCATTAATATAACATTACTGTTGTTACATAGAGACATGTCTATCATTAATATAACATTACTGTTGTTACAAAGAGACATGTCTATCATTAATATAACATCATTACTGTTGTTACATAGAGACATGTCTATCATTAATATAACATCATTACTGTTGTTACATAGAGACATGTCTATCATTATATAACATCATTACTGTTGTTACAAAGAGACATGTCTATCATTAATATAACATCATTACTGTTGTTACATAGAGACATGTCTATCATTAATATAACATCATTACTGTTGTTACATAGAGACATGTCTATCATTAATATAACATCATTACTGTTGTTACATAGGGACATGTCTATCATTATATAACATCATTACTGTTGTTACATAGAGACATGTCTATCATTATATAACATCATTACTGTTGTTACATAGAGACATGTCTATCATTAATATAACATTACTGTTGTTACAAAGAGACATGTCTATCATTAATATAACATCATTACTGTTGTTACATAGAGACATGTCTATCATTAATATAACATCATTACTGTTGTTACATAGAGACATGTCTATCATTAATATAACATTACTGTTGTTACATAGGGACATATCTATCATTAATATAACATCATTACTGTTGTTACATAGTGACATGTCTATCATTATATAACATCACATCATTACTGTTGTTACATAGAGACATGTCTATCATTATATATAACATCATTACTGTTGTTACATAGTGACATGTCTATCATTATATAACATCACATCATTACTGTTGTTACATAGAGACATGTCTATCATTATATAACATCATTACTGTTGTTACATAGGGACATATCTATCATTATATAACATCATTACTGTTGTTACATAGTGACATGTCTATCATTATATAACATCACATCATTACTGTTGTTACATAGAGACATGTCTATCATTATATAACATCATTACTGTTGTTACATAGGGACATATCTATCATTAATATAACATCACATCATTACTGTTGTTACATAGTGACATGTCTATCATTATATAACATCACATCATTACTGTTGTTACATAGAGACATGTCTATCATTATATAACATCATTACTGTTGTTACATAGAGACATGTCTATCATTAATTTAACATTACTGTTGTTACATAGAGACATGTCTATCATTATATAACATCATTACTGTTGTTACATAGAGACATGTCTATCATTATATAACATCATTACTGTTGTTACATAGAGACATGTCTATCATTAATATAACATCATTACTGTTGTTACATAGAGACATGTCTATCATTAATATAACATCATTACTGTTGTTACATAGGGACATGTCTATCATTGAAACTTGCTACATACTGTAGTGATTTTAATCTACAATTTACTTTGCAGTGTGGTCTATAGACCTCAGAAAGAGAAAGGCCTCCCTCCTCCTAGAAGTGCTGAAACTCCAACCAGAGAAGAAACCAGTAGAGCTGAAGGTCTGGTCAGATGAAGAGAGTGAAGTGAGGAGTTTCCTTCAGTGTCTGCCCTACATATCACAGCTGAGGTGAGTTGGATCAGTTCAGTTCAGAGATTGTAGTTGTCTGTCCCTGTATGTCCCTTTAGAGAGGAAGTTTGTAGCTTCCTGCAGTAACTTAATGTAAACTGAGCAAAAAAAGAAACGTCCTCACTGTCAACTGCGTTTATTTTCAGCAAACTTAACATGTGTAAATATTTGTACGAACATAACAAGATTCAACTACTAAGATATAAAATTAGTCACAGACATGTGACTAACAGAAATGGAATAATGTGTCCCTGAACAAAAGGGGGTCAAAATCAAAAGTAACAGTCAGTATCTGGTGTGGCCACCATCTGGCCCTAGCCCTCACCCCCCTATACAACAGGTCCCAGACGTGCTCAATGGGATTTTGAGATCCGGGCTCTTCGCTGGCCATGGCAGAACACTGACATTCCGGTCTTGCAGGAAATCACGCACAGAACGAGCAGTATGGCTGGTGGCATTGTCATGCTGGATGGTCATATCATGATGAGCCTGCAGGAAGGATACCACATGAGGGAGGAGGATGTCTCCCTGTAACGCACAGCTTTGAGATTGCCAGCAATGACATCAAGCTCAGTCCGATGATGCTGTGACACACCACCCCAGACCATGACGGACCCTCCACCTCCAAATCGATCCAGCTCCAGAGTACAGGCCTCGGTGTAACGCTCATTCCTTCGACGATAAACGCGAATCCGACCATCACCCCTGGTGAGACAAAACCGGGACTCGTTAGTGAAGAGCACTTTTTCCCAGTCCTCTCTGGTACAGCGATGGTGGGTTTGTGCCCATAGGCGACGTTGTTGCCGTTGATGTCTGGTGAGGACCAGGCCTACAAGCCCTCAGTCCAGCCTCTCTCAGGCCTATTGCAGACAGTCTGAGCACTGATGGAGGGATTGTGCATTCCTGGTGTAACTCAGGCAGTTGTTGTTGCCATCCTGTACCTGTCCCGTAGGTGGAATGTTCAGATGTACCGATCCTGAGCAGGTGTTGTTACACGTGAACTGCCACTGCGAGGAGGATCAGCTGTCCATCCTGTCTCCCTGTAGAGCTGTCTTATGCGTCTCACAGTATGGACATTGCAATTTATTGCCCTGGCCAAATCTGCAGTCCTCATGCGTCCTTGCAGCATGCCTAAGGCACGTTCACGCAGATGAGCAGGGACCCTGGGCATCTTTGTTTTGGTGTTTTTCAGAGTCAGTAGAAAGGCCTCTTTAGTGTCCTAAGTTTTCATAACTTTGACCTTAATTGCCTACCGTCTGTAAGCTGTTAGTGTCTTAACGACCGTTCCACAGGTGCATGTTCATTAATTGTTTATGGTTCATTGAACAAGCATGGAAAACAGTGTTTAAATCCTTTACAATGAAGATCTGTGAAGTTATTTGAATTTTTACAAATTATCTTTGAAAGACAGGGTTCTGAAAAAGGGACGTTTCTTTTTTTGCTGAGTTTACTAAACATACACATACTGTTAAAAAATATGCAATCTTACTTTGTGGTCAGGATTTTAAGGAACAATTTAAGTGGATGATGAGTTTAGAAAGATAGTCATTGTATTTTACCCACCATAATGTGACCAGCAGAAATGCATATCACATCTCTCACATATTCATCTATTTGTTGTTAAACTGTTCTTGCAGTTTTACTCCACCACATGATCAGAGAAGATCCCCTGAAGAGAGGAGAAAGAGAGATAGGACATTCCTACTGAATCTGTGTCTTCAAGCAGCTCTCCATGAGAGAAGAACCATACAAACAACTGTAGAGAAAGTGCTGTCACTGTCTAAAGTATATCACTATCAGAAATGTGATTTCCTGCTGGATCTGTACTCACATGTGAAGGACTATGAGACTCAAACAGGCAGGAGTGTCCTTCCAGCATTACAGCCAGTTTACCAGTCAGCCAGTCCTACAGTCTGGACCGTAGACCTCTCAGAGAGAAAGCCCCCCCTCCTCCTAGAAGTGCTGAAACTCCAACCAGAGACGAAACCAGTAGAGCTGAAGGGCTGGTCAGATGAAGAGAGTGAAGTGAGGAGTTTCCTTCAGTGTCTGTCCTACATCTCACAGCTGAGGTGAGTCTGAACATGTGTGGTGGTTAGTGATTATGTGATGCTAGTGGTTATTATCTTGTAGAAACATTTGACATATAAAACTTCAAGTGTTGGTAAATCTTGTAGTGGTATTGTTAGAGAGGGGTGAAGGTAAAGATTTTGTTGGGGCACCAGGCAGGTATTAACCCTGCAGAAAGGAAAATAATAGGATAGAGAGAGACCCACTAGCAGACACACACACATCAGCAGAAGAGACTGTCTAGAGTGTAGCCTGTTAGCCAGATAGCCAGTGGAGAGAAAAGATAAGACACACCATATAAAACACCCATCACAGCACAGGGGTAACCCCACCAATAATACCTCATACAATAATGATGGCAGAGCAATTTAACGGCAACTTCATAGAAACAATTTACAAGAAAGAACCCAGTCATCAACATTAGAGGATCTGCAGTAATCTGTATTTCCTCCCAGTGGAGGAGTGCAGAGGGTATGAATGGTGGGGGGTCATAGACAAACAAAGGCCTTAAAATGTCCAAAATCTTCTGGGCCACATGTCATTAGTACCACATCAATACAGTTCAAATAACAAGACACAATAAACTGGCAAGAAACCTCCCTTTAACTAAAATGTCAACCCAAATACGTCTGGCAGGACAATAATAGTCCACCGATGCTGAACCTCAAAGGGAAGAGCATTGAAAACAATAATAAAGTCTGCTGCAGTGTAAAGCACTGGAGAGAGAGAGGGAAGAGAGAGAGAGAGAGAGGGGAGAGAGAGAGGAGGGAGAGAGAGATGGACGAGAGAAGGAAAATACACCACAGTTGTTTAGCATCACCACTATCAAACTGCCCCCCAGAGAGTCTCCTTTCTGACTGCTGATGCAAAGTGGCAGCACACGGTGAAGGCTCCGTATAAAACTACACATGTTGGTGAATCTGGGAACATTTATCAGCCCATTTCCTGACATTACTAATGTTACATTACTAAATGTCACACATAAGTAATGTGAATGTCTATAAAACGTAATACTTTAACATATAACCAAGGCATATTATGTAAATGTATAACTACTTCATATATCTTTAACTATGACTGGTTTCATGTGTTCATCCATGTCTGAATCAGCTGTTACTGTCCTTGTTGCAGTATCTATCCATGGGGGTCGGATCCCTCAGAGCGGATCAAGTTCCTGGTGGATCTCCTGTCTCAAGCAGCAGAGTGGGAGGAGCAGACAGGAGAGAAGACACTGAAGCTGGTATCATCAGTGTGGACTTACAGCACCTTTCCTTTTCTTGATGGATACAAATCTAAACAGAGTGATTTCCTGCTGGATCTGTACTCACATGTGAAGGACTATGAGACTCAAACAGGCAGGAGTGTCCTTCCAGCATTACAGCCAGTTTACCAGTCAGCTCCTGCAGTTTGGTCCATAGACCTCTCAAAGAGAAAGGCCTCCCTCCTCCTAGAAGTGCTGAAACTCCAACCAGAGAAGAAACCAGTAGAGCTGAAGGGCTGGTCAGATGAAGAGAGTGAAGTGAGGAGTTTCCTTCAGTGTCTGTCCTACATCTCACAGCTGAGGTGAGTCTGAACATGTGTGGTGGTTAGTGATTATGTGATGCTAGTGATTATTATCTTGTAGAAACATTTGACATATAAAATGTCAAGTGTTGGTAAATCTTGTAGCGGTATTGTTAGAGAGGGGTAAAGGTAAAGATTTTGTTTGGGCTCCAGGCAGGTATTAACCCTGCAGAAAGGAAAAGAGTAGGATAGAGAGAGACCCACTACCAGACACACACACATCAGCAGAAGAGACTGTCTAGAGTGTAGCCTGTTAGCCAGATAGCCAGTGGAGAGAAAAGACAAGACTCACCATATATAACACCCATCACAGCACAGGGGTATCCACACCAATAATACCTCATACAATAATGATGGCAGAGCAATTTAACGGCAACTTCATAAAAACTATTTACAAGAAAGAACCCAGTCATCAACATGAGAGGATTTGCAGTATTCTGTATTTCCTCCCAGTGGAGGAGTGCAGAGGGTATGAATGGTGGGGGGTCATAGACAAACAAAGGCCTTAAAATGTTCACAATCTTCTGGGCCACATGTCATTAGTACCACATCAATACAGTTCAAATAACAAGACACAATAAACTGGCAAAAAACCTCCCTTTAACTAAAATGTCAACCCAAATACGTCTGGCAGGACAATAATAGTCCAGCCACGCTGAACTTCAAAGGGAAGAGCATTGAAACCAATAATAAAGTCTGCTGCAGTGTAAAGCATTGGAGAGAGCGGGGGGAGAGAGAGAGAGATAGAGGGAAAAGAGAGAGGGGGAGAGAGAGAGAGAGGAGGGAGAGAGTAGGAAGAGAGCGAGAGAAAATAAGGAAAATTAACCAGTGTTGTTTAGCATCACCACTATCAAACTGCCCCCCAGAGAGTCTCCTTTCTGACTGCTGATGCAAAGTGGCAGCACACGGTGAAGGCTCCGTATAAAACTACACATGTTGGTGAATCTGGGAACATTTATCAGCCCATTTCCTGACATAACTAATGTTGCATTACTAAATGTCACACATAAGTAATGTGAATGTCTATAAAATTAAATACTTTTACATATAATCAAAGCACATTATGTAAATGTATAACTACTACATATATCTTTAACTATGACTGGTTTCATGTGTTCATCCATGTCTGAATCAGCTGTTACTGTCCTTGTTGCAGTTTCTATCCAGAGTGGTCTGATCCCTCAAAGCACATCAAGTTCCTGGTGGATCTCCTGTCTCAAGCAGCAGAGTGGGAGGAGCAGACAGGAGAGAAGACACTGAAGCTGGTATCATCAGTGTGTATTTACAGCACCTTTCCTTTTCCCAATGGAGACACTTCTAAACAGAGTGATTTCCTGTTGGATCTGTACTCACATGTGAAGGACTATGAGACTCAAACAGGCAGGAGTGTCCTTCCAGCATTACAGCCAGTTTACCAGTCAGCTCCTGCAGTCTGGTCCATAGACCTCTCAGAGAGAAAGGCCTCCCTCCTCCTAGAAGTGCTGAAACTCCAACCAGAGAAGAAACCAGTAGAGCTGAAGGGCTGGTCAGATGAAGAGAGTGAAGTGAGGAGTTTCCTTCAGTGTCTGTCCTACATCTCACAGCTGAGGTGAGTCTGAACATGTGTGGTGGTTAGTGATTATGTGATGCTAGTGGTTATTATCTTGTAGAAACATTTGACATATAAAACTTCAAGTGTTGGTAAATCTTGTAGCGGTATTGTTAGAGAGGGGTAAAGGTAAAGATTTTGTTTGGGCTCCAGGCAGGTATTAACCCTGCAGAAAGGAAAAGAGTAGGATAGAGAGAGGCCCACTACCAGACACACACACATCAGCAGAAGAGACTGTCTAGAGTGTAGCCTGTTAGCCAGATAGCCAGTGGAGAGAAAAGATAAGACACACCATATAAAACACCCATCACAGCACAGGGGTAACCCCACCAATAATACCTCATACAATAATGATGGCAGAGCAATTTAACGGCAACTTCATAGAAACAATTTACAAGAAAGAACCCAGTCATCAACATGAGAGGATTTGCAGTAATCTGTATTACCTCCCATTGGATGAGAGATAGGGAATAGAGAGGGATGAGAGAGAGGGGAGAGAGGGGAGAGAGGGGAGAGAGAGAGGGATGAGAGAGGGGGATGAGAGAGGGAAGAGAGAGAGGAAAGAGAGGAAGAGAGAGAGGAAAGAGAGAGAGGGAAGAGAGAGGGAGAGAGGGGAGAGAGAGGGGAGAGAGAGGGATGAGAAAAAGAGAGAGGGAAGAGAGAGAGGGGGAAGATAGAGGGAAGAGAGAGGGAACTGAGACTGAGAGAGCGAGAGGGAAGACGGGGAGGGAAGAGAGAGAGAGGGAGGAGAGAGAGAGAGATGGATGAGAGAGAGAGAGAGAGAGAGAAGGAAGAGAGAGGAATAGGGAAGAGAGGGGGAGAGGGAAGAGAGGGAGCAGGGAGAGATGGAGCGGGAACAGAGGGAAGAGAGAGAGACGGAATAGAGAGAGGGAAGAGAGAGAGAGGGAAGAGAGAGACGGAAGAGAGCGAGAGGGAAGAGAGAGAGGGAAGAGAGAGAGAGATAGAGAAGAGAGTGAGAGGGAATAGAGAGAGGGAAGAGAGAGAGGGAATAGAGAGAGAGATAGAGAAGAGAGAGAGAGAGAGTGAGAGGGAAGAGAGAGAGGGGGATAGAGGGTAGAAAGAGGGAAGATAGAGAGGGAAGAGAGTGAGAGAGAGGGAAGAGGGAGAGAGAGGGAAGAGGGAGAGAGAGGGAGGAGAGAGAGAGGGAGGAGAGAGAGAGAGAGGGAAGTGAGAGAAGGAAGGGAGAGGGAAGAGAGAGGGATGAGAGAGAGAGGGAGGAGAGAGAGAGAGGGAAGAGGGGGAGATGGAAGAGAGAGAGATGGAAGAGAGAGAGAGGGAAGAAAGAGAGAGGGAAGAGAGAGAGAGAGAGAGAGAGAAGAGAGAGAGGGAAGAGAGAGAGAGAGAGAGGGAAGAGCGAGAGAGAGGGAAGAGTGAGAGAGATTGAAGAGAGAGAGAGAGAGAGAGAGAGAGAGAAGAGAGAGAGAGAGGGAAGAGAGAGAGAGAGGGAAGAGATAGAGAGAGGGAAGAGAGAGAGGGAAAAGAGAGAGAGGGTAGAGAGAAAGGGAAGAAAGAGAGAGAGAGAGAAGAGCGAGAGAGAGGGGAGAGAGAAAGAGAAAGGGAAGAGAGAGAGAGGTGAGAGAGGAATAGAGAGAAAGAGAGAGGGGAGAGAGAGGGAAAAGAGAGAGAGGGACGGAAGAGAGGGAGAGGGAAGAGATGGAGATGGAGAGAGGGAGGAGAGAGATAGAGGGAGGAGAGAGAGAGGGAGGAGAGAGAGAGAGAAGAGGGAGAGGGAAGAGAGAGAAGGAAGGGAGAAGGAAGAGAGAGGGAGAAGGAAGAGAGAGAAGGACGGGAGAGGGAAGATAGAGAAGGAAGGGAGAGGGAAGAGAGAGAGCGAAGAGAGAGAGAGAGAGGGAAGAGAGAGAGAAGGAGGAGAGAGAGAGAGAGAAGAGGGAGAGGAAAGAGAGAGAATAAAGGGAGAGGGAAGAGAGAGGGAGAGGGAAGAGAGTGGTAAGAGAGAGTGATAAGATAGACAGAGGGAAGAGAGAGGAAGATGGAAGAGGGGGGAGAGGGAAGAGAGGGGGAGAGGGAAGAGAAGAGAGATAGAGAGAAGAGAGAGAGAGAGAGAAGAGACAGAGAGAGGGAAGAGGGAGAGGGAAGAGAGAGGGAGGAGAGAGAGAGAGGTAAGAGAAAAGAGAGAGAGAAGAGATAGAGGGAGAAAGGGAAGAGAGAAAGGGAAGACAGAGAGAGGGAAGAGAGATAGAGAGAGACAGAGAGAGAGGGAAGAGAGATAGAGAGGGAAGAGAGAGAGGGAGAGGGTAGTGCAAGAGAGAGGGGAGAGAGAAAGAGAAAGAGAAAGGGAAGAGAGATAGAGTGGAGAGAGGAAGAGACAGAAAGAGAGAGGGAAAAGAGAAGGAAAAGAGAGAGAGGGACGAGAGAGAGAAGAGAGAGATAGGGAAGAGAGAGAGGGAAGAGAGAAAGGGAAGAGAGAGAGGGATCAATAGAGAGAGAAATGGAAGAGGGAGAGAGATGGGAGAGAAAGAGAGGGGAGAGAGAAAGAGAGAGAGGGAAGAGGGAGAGAGAGAGGGAAGAGAGAGAGGGAAGAGAGGTAGGGAAGAGGGAGAGGGAAGAGAGAGAGAGAAGAGAGAGAGGGAAGAGGGAGAAGAGAGAGGGGGAAGAGGGAGAGAGGGAGAGGGAAGAGAGGGAGAGAGATGGGATAGGGAAGAAGGAGAGGGAATATAGAGAATGAAAGGGAAGAGAGAGAGGGAGAGGGAAGAGAGGGAGAAGGAAGAGAGGGAGAGAACAGTGAGAGGGGAGAGGGCAGAGAAAGGGAAGAGAGAGAGAGGGAAGAGGGAAGGGGAAGAGGGAGATGGAAGAGGGGGAGTGAAGAGAGATGGAGAGGGAATATAAACCAGAGTTGTTTAGCATCACCACTATCAACCTGCCCCCCAGAGAGTCTCCTTTCTGACTGCTGATGCAAAGTGGCAGCACACGGTGAAGGCTCCGTATAAAACTACACATGTTGGTGAATCTGGGAACATTTATCAGCCCATTTCCTGACATAACTAACGTTACATTACCAAATGTCACACATAAGTAATGTGAACGTCTCTAAAATTAAATAATTTAACAAATAACCAAAGCACATTATGTAAATGTATAACTACTTCATATATCTTTAAATATGACTGGTTTCATGTGTTCATCCATGTCTGAATCAGCTGTTACTGTCCTTGTTGCAGTATCTATCCATGGTTGTCTGATCCCTCAAAGCTGATCAAGTTCCTGGTGGATCTCCTGTCTCAAGCAGCAGAGTGGGAGGAGCAGACAGGAGAGAAGACACTGAAGCTGGTATCATCAGTGTGTACTTACAGCACCTTTCCTTTTCCCAATGGAGACAAATCTAAACAGAGTGATTTCCTGCTGGATCTGTACTCACATGTGAAGGACTATGAGACTCAAACAGGCAGGAGTGTACTTCCAGCATTACAGCCAGTTTACCAGTCAGCCAGTCCTACAGTCTGGACCATAGACCTCTCAGAGAGAAAGGCCCCCCTCCTCCTAGAAGTGCTGAAACTCCAACCAGAGAAGAAACCAGTAGAGCTGAAGGGCTGGTCAGGTGAAGAGAGTGAAGTGAGGAGTTTCCTTCAGTGTCTGTCCTACATCTCACAGCTGAGGTGAGTCTGAACATGTGTGGTGGTTAGTGATCATTTGATGCTAGTGGTTATTATCTTGTAGAAACATTTGACATATAAAACTTCAAGTGTTGGTTAAATCTTGTAGCGGTATTGTTAGAGAGGGGTGTCGTGTCTTTGCTATCAATAAATTGAATACTTATAGTTTATATCAAAGACTCCTGTAATTAGGGATTACGCGATCAACTGATTAATAACGTAACTAATTAACTATGAATTCGGGGGCACCAGGGAAAGTAGTCAGATTACAAAGTTATAATTTCCCAATATAACCTTTCAGATATTTTCAAATCTGATCAATAGTCTTCTGATTAATGATTTATTTATTTTTACCTCACGTTAGTCTCATTCCAAACGTCGTAAATTGTTGGTTATCTGCACGAACCCAGTCTTCACTATGAGTCATCCATACATCAATTGTCTTAAATCATTTATTTATTACTAACTAAGTAATTCACAGAAATGCATAAACAAACAAACAAACGTAAAATGGTTACATGAAATGATGGGAGAAAATGCCCTAGTGGGCTGAACCGGCATGGCGGCTTGTTAGACAAAGGGAAAATTGGGGGTCGACTAAGTCACTACAGAGTTCATAAATATAACAATTGACATGCTAATCCTTTACACATGAACGCTCACTCATTCGGGAACAATTGCAATCAATATATATATATTTACGCTCAGTGTGTTGTCTTGATCGCTGGAGAAAAGTTAGTTTCTGTTGGAGAGATTCGTCCGTCTCTGTCTTGGTTATTGTGGATAGTTCAGAGTGACATTCGTTATAGAATGGATGTTTCGGCGGTTGTCGTTCTTCAAGTTCAATGATTCCGAATTCCTAGCTGCAGACTAGTAGTCAATATCAAAGACTTGTTCTTATTCTGTCGGTATAGATAGTTTAAGAGTTTAACTTCTACTTGGTCACAATCCCGGATCCGGGAGCACCCCCATCAGTAAAAAAGCTGACTAACATAGCCTAGCATAGCGTCACAAGTAAATACTAGCATCTAAATATAATTAAATCACAAGTAGAAGACACCAGATGAAAGATACACATCTTGTGAATCCAGCCATCATTTCTGATTTTTTAAATGTTTTACAGGGAAGACACAATATGTAAATCTATTAGCTAACCACGATAGCAAAAGACACAACTTTTTTTTCCCACCATTTTTTTCCTGCATAGGTAGCTATCACAATTTCGACCAAATAAAGATATAAATAGTCACTAACCAAGAAACAACTTAACGGCAACTTCATAGAAACAATTTACAAGAAAGAACCCAGTCATCAACATTAGAGGATTTGCAGTAATCTGTATTTCCTCCCAGTGGAGGAGTGCAGAGGGTATGAATGGTGGGGGGTCATAGACAAACAAAGGCCTTAAAATGTCCACAATCTTCTGGGCCACATGTCATTAGTACCACATCTATACAGTTCAAATAACAAGACACAATAAACTTGCAAGAAACCTCCCTTTAACTAAAATGTCAACCCAAATACGTCTGGCAGGACAATAATAGTCCAGCCACGCTGAACCTCAAAGGGAAGAGCATTGAAACCAATAATAAAGTCTGCTGCAGTGTAAAGCACTGGAGAGAGAGAGAGGGAGGGGGAGAGGGGAGAAGAGAAAGAGAGAGGAGAGACGAGAGGGAGGGGGAGAAGGGGGAAGAGACAGCGAGAGAGAGAGAGAGAGAGAGAGATAGAGAGAGAAGAGAGATAGAGAGAAGAGAGAGGGGAGAGAGAGAGGGGGGAGAGAGCGAGGGGGAAGAGAGAGAGAGAGAGGGGGAAGAGAAAGAGAGAGGGGGAAGAGAGATAGAGGGGGAAGAGAGAGAGAGTCGGAAGGGAGAGAGAGTCGGAAGGGAGAGAGAGAGTGAGTGGGAAGAGCGAGAGTGAGTGGGAAGAGAGAGAGAGAGTGGGAAGAGAGAGAGTGAGTGGGAAGAGAGAGAGTGAGTGGGAAGAGAGAGAGTGAGTGGGAAGAGAGAGAGTGAGTGGGAAGAGAGAGAGAGTTAGTGGGAAGAGAGAGGGTGAGTGGGGAGAGAGAGAGTGAGAGGGAAGAGCGAGAGGGAGGGAAGATCGAGAGAAAGAGAGAGGGAATGGAAAGAGGGATGAAGGGAAGGAGGGGGGAGAGGTAAGAGAAAGGAGAGGGAAGATAGATAGGAAAGAGAAAGAAAGAAAGTGAGGGAAGAGTAAGAAAGAGAGGGAAGAGTAAGAAAGAGAGGGAAGAGTAAGAAAGAGAGGGAAGAGAAATGAGAAATGGAAGAGAGAGAGAGAGCGAGGGGAGAGAGACAGGGAAAGATAGAGGGGCGAAGAGGGAAAAGAGAAAGAGTGGAGGGAAGAGACGAGAGAGAGAAGAGATAGTTGAGAGAGATGGAAGAGAAAAACAGAGACAAAGGAAAGGTAAGAGAAAGAGTATGAAGAGATACAGCGAGAGAGGAGAGAGAGGAGAGAGGGACAAGAGAGCGAGAGAGAGAGAGATGAGAGAGAGAGACCAGAGAGAGGGACGAGAGAGAGGGACGAGAGAGAGGGACGAGAGAGACGAGAGAGAGAGAGAGGGACGAGAGAGAGAGAGAGAGGGAAGAGAGAGAGGTGGAAGAGAGAGAGGGAAGAGATAGAGAGTGAGATGAGACAGAAGAGAGAGAGAGAGATGAGACGGAAAAGAGAAGAGGGAGGAGAGAGAGGGAAGAGAGAGGGGAAGAGGGAGGGGAGACAGAGGGAAGATGGAGGAGAGAGAGAATAGGGAGAGGGGAGAGGGAGGAGAGAGAGAGGGAGAGAGTGAAGAGGGAAGGGAGAGAGGGAAGAGGGAGGAGAGAGAAAGAAGGAGGATAGAGAGGGCAGAGGGAGTAGAGAGAGATGCGGAAGAGGGAGGAGAGTAGGGCGAGAGGAGAGAGTAGGGCGAGAGAAGAGAGTAGGGCTAGAGAAGAGAGTAGGGCTAGAGAAGAGAGTAGGGCTAGAGAAGAGAGTAGGGCGAGAGAAGAGCGAGAGAGAGGGAAGAGAGGATTAGAGGGGAGAGGGAGGGAGAGAGAAGAAGAGAGAGAGAGAGACAGAGGAAAGAGAGGGAGGTAAGAGATAGAGGGGAAAAAAATAGATTTCCTGAGATAACTAATGATGCATTACTAAATGTCACAGATAAATAATGTGAATGTCTCTAAAACGAAATACTTGAACATATAACCAAATCACATTATGTAAATGTATAACTACTTCATATATCTTTAACTATGACTTGTTTCATGTGTTCGTCCATGTCTGAATCAGCTGTTACTGTCCTTGTTGCAGTTTCTATCCACAGAGGTCTGATCCCTCAAAGCAGATCAAGTTCCTGGTGGATCTCCTGTCTCAAGCAGCAGAGTGGGAGGAGCAGACAGGAGAGAAGACACTGAAGCTGGTATCATCAGTGTGTACTTACAGCACCTTTCCTTTTCCCTACGGAGACACTTCTAAACAGAGTGATTTCCTGCTGGATCTGTACTCACATGTGAAGGACTATGAGACTCAAACAGGCAGGAGTGTCCTTCCAGCATTACAGCCAGTTTACCAGTCAGCTCCTGCAGTCTGGTCCATAGACCTCTCAGAGAGAAAGACCTCCCTCCTCCTAGAAGTGCTGAAACTCCAACCAGAGAAGAAACCAGTAGAGCTGAAGGGCTGGTCAGATGAAGAGAGTGAAGTGAGGAGTTTCCTTCAGTGTCTGCCCTACATCTCACAGCTGAGGTGAGTCTGAACATGTGTGGTGGTCAGTGATTATGTGATGCTAGTGATTATTATCTTGTAGAAACATTTGACATATAAAACTTCAAGTGTTGGTTAAATCTTGTAGCGGTATTGTTAGAGAGGGGTAAAGGTAAATATTTTGTTGGGGCGCCAGGCAGGTATTAACCCTGCAGAAAGGAAAAGAGTAGGATAGAGAGAGACCCACTACCAGACACACACACATCAGCAGAAGAGACTGTCTAGAGTGTAGCCTGTTAGCCAGATAGCCAGTGGAGAGAAAAGATAACACACCATATAAAACACCCATCACAGCACAGGGGTAACCCCACCAATAATACCTCATACAATAATGATGGCAGAGCAATTTAACGGCAACTTCATAGAAACAATTTACAAGAAAGTACCCAGTCATCAACATTAGAGGATTTGCAGTATTCTGTATTTCCTCCCAGTGGAGGAGTGCAGAGGGTATGAATGGTGGGGGTCATAGACAAACAAAGGCCTTAAAATGTCCACAATCTTCTGGGCCACATGTCATTAGTACCACATCAATACAGTTCAAATAACAAGACACAATAAACTGGCAAGAAACCTCCCTTTAACTAAAATGTCAACCCAAATACGTCTGGCAGGACAATAATAGTCCACCGATGCTGAACCTCAAAGGGAAGAGCATTGAAAACAATAATAAAGTCTGCTGCAGTGTAAAGCACTGGAGAGAGTGAGAGTGAGAGGAGGGAGAGAGAGGAGGGAGAGAGAGATGGGGGAGAGAGAGGAGGGAGAGAGAGAGGGGGGAGAGAGAGGGGGGGAGAGAGAGAGGGGGAGAGAGAGAGGGGGGAGAGATAGAGAGGTGAGACACAGAGAGAGAGGAGAGACACAGAGAGAGAGAGGAGAGACACAGAGAGAGAGTGAGTGGAAGAGAGAGAGTGAGTGGGAAGAGCGAGAGTGAGTGAGAAGAGAGAGTGGGAAGAGAGAGTGGGAAGAGATAGAGGGTGACGAGAGGGATGAGAGAGAGAGAGAGAGATAGGGAGGAGATAGATAGGGAGGAGAGAGAGAGAGAGGGAGAGGAAAGAGAAAGAGAGAGAGGCAGGCGAGAGAGAGGGAAGAGCGAGAGCGAGGGAAGAGTGAGATAGAGGAAAGAGCGAGAGAGATGGAACAGCGAGAAGGAGGGAAGAGCAAGAGAGAGGGAAGAGCAAGAGACAGGGAAGAGCGAGAGAGAGGGAGGAGAGAGAAAAAAGAGGGAGGAGAGAGAAAAAACAGGGAGGAGAGAGAGAAATAGAGAGGGAAGAGAAAGGGGCAGGGGGGAGGGGGGAGACGGAAAATAGAGAAGAAAGAGAAAGAAAGAGGGAAGAGGGAAGAGAAATAGAGGGAAGAGAAGGAGAGAGAGCGAGGGGAGACAGAGAGAGAGCGAGTGAAGAGAGACAGGGAAGAGCGACAGAGAAAGGTAGATGGGGCGAAGAGGGAAAAGAGAAAGAGAGAGGGGGAAGAGAAGAGAGAGAGAAGAGAGAGTTGAGAGACACGGAAGAGAAAAACAGAGGCAAGGGAAAGGTAAGAGAAATAGTATGAAGAGATAGAGCGAGAGAGGAGAGAGGGACAAGAGAGAGAGAGAGAGAGAGAGAGAGAGCGAGAGAGAGAGACGAGAGAGAGAGATGAGAGAGAGGGACGAGAGAGAGGGACGAGAGAGAGAGAGAGGGACGAGAGAGAGGGATGAGAAAGAGAGCGGGAAGATAAATTAGAAAGGGAAGAGAAAAAGAGGGAGGAGAGAGAGAAATTGTTATGCTGGTGAATGAGGACCCAAAAGCGACGTAATAGTAACAGAGTCTTTATTCCAGTATTAAACAAATAATGATTCTCCTGGATATTATCAATGGTCAATCCAAAACAGGAACTGAAATCCTCTCGTCAATAGAGAGGAACGACTGGAGACGCGACCACAGACTGCAGGTCGCTTCAGGAAGGCACTGGCCGTAGCTGACATAGACACCTGCTCACACGCAGCATCTGAAGAAGGCAAAGAACACGACAGGGCGGAACAAGGACACAGGAACAGCAAACATCAAACAAGAATCCGACCAGGCAGAAGCGGAAAACAGAGGGAGAAATAGGGACTCTAATCAGAGGGCAAAATAGGGGACAGGTGTGAAAGAGTAAATGAGGTCGTTAGGAGAATGAGAAACAGCTGGGAGCAGGAACGGAACGATAGAGAGAGAGAGCGGGAGAGGGAGAGAGGGAGGAGGAGAGAGAGAGAGAGAAAGAGGGAAAGAACCTAATAAGACCAGCAGAGGGAAGCACAGGGACAAGACATGAAGATCAAAGACAAAACATGACAGTACCCCCCCACTCACCGAGCGCCTCCTGGCGCACTCGAGGAGGAACCCTGGCGGCAACGAAGGAAATCATCAATCAACGAACGGTCCAGCACGTCCCGAGATGGAACCCAACTCCTCTCCTCAGGACCGTAACCCTCCCAATCCACTAAGTACTGGTGACCACGTCCCCGAGAACGCATGTCCATGATCTTTCGTACCTTGTAAATAGGAGCGCCCTCGACAAGGACGGGGGGGGGGGAGGGAAGACGAACGGGGGCGCGAAGAAAAGGCTTGACACAAGAGACATGGAAGACAGGGTGGACGCGACGAAGATGTCGCGGAAGAAGCAGTCGCACAGCGACAGGATTGACGACCTGAGAGACACGGAACGGACCAATGAACCGCGGAGTCAACTTGCGAGAAGCTGTCGTAAGGGGAAGGTTACGAGTGGAAAGCCACACTCTCTGACCGCGACAATACCTAGGACTCCTAATCCTACGTTTATTGGCGGCTCTCACAGTCTGCGCCCTGTAACGGCAAAGTGCAGACCTGACCCTCCTCCAGGTGCGCTCACAACGTTGGACAAAAGCCTGAGCGGAGGGAACGCTGGACTCGGCGAGCTGGGACGAGAACAGAGGAGGCTGGTACCCAAGACTACTCTGAAACGGAGATAGCCCGGTAGCAGACGAAGGAAGCGAGTTGTGAGCGTACTCAGCCCAGGGGAGCTGTTCTGCCCAAGACGCAGGGTTTCGAAACGAAAGGCTGCGTAATATGCGACCAATCGACTGATTGGCCCTTTCTGCTTGACCGTTAGACTGGGGATGAAACCCGGAAGAGAGACTGACAGAAGCACCAATCAAACGACAGAACTCCCTCCAAAACTGTGACGTGAATTGCGGACCTCTGTCTGAAACGGCGTCTAACGGGAGGCCATGAATTCTGAACACATTCTCAATGATGATTTGTGCCGTCTCCTTAGCGGAAGGAAGCTTAGCGAGGGGAATGAAATGTGCCGCCTTAGAGAACCTATCGATAACCGTAAGAATCACAGTCTTCCCCGCAGACGAAGGCAGACCGGTAATAAAGTCTAAGGCGATGTGAGACCATGGTCGAGAAGGAATGGGAAGCGGTCTGAGACGACCGGCAGGAGGAGAGTTACCTGACTTAGTCTGCGCGCAGTCCGAACAAGCAGCCACGAAACGGCGCGTGTCCCGCTCCTGAGTAGGCCACCAAAACCGCTGGCGAATAGAAGCAAGCGTACCCCGAACGCCGGGATGGCCAGCTAACTTGGCAGAGTGAGCCCACTGAAGAACAGCCAGACGAGTAGAGACAGGAACGAACAGAAGGTTACTAGGACAAGCGCGCGGCGACGCAGTGTGAGTGAGTGCTTGCTTTACCTGTCTCTCAATTCCCCAGACAGTCAACCCGACAACACGCCCTTCAGGGAGAATCCCCTCGGGGTCGGTAGAAGCCACAGAAGAACTAAAGAGACGGGATAAGGCATCAGGCTTGGTGTTCTTATTTCCCGGACGATAGGAAATCACGAACTCGAAACGAGCGAAAAACAACGCCCAACGAGCCTGACGTGCATTAAGTCGTTTGGCAGAACGGATGTACTCAAGGTTCTTATGGTCAGTCCAAACGACAAAAGGAACGGTCGCCCCCTCCAACCACTGTCGCCATTCGCCTATGGCTAAGCGGATGGCGAGCAGTTCGCGGTTACCCACATCATAGTTGCGTTCCGATGGCGACAGGCGATGAGAAAAGTAAGCGCAAGGATGGACCTTATCGTCAGACTGGAAGCGCTGAGACAGAATGGCTCCCACGCCCACCTCTGAAGCGTCAACCTCGACAATGAATTGTTTAGTGACGTCAGGAGTAACAAGGATAGGGGCGGACGTAAAACGCTTCTTGAGGAGATCAAAAGCTCCCTGGGCGGAACCGGACCACTTAAAGCAAGTCTTGACAGAAGTCAGAGCTGTGAGAGGGACAGCCACTTGACCGAAATTACGAATGAAACGCCGATAGAAATTAGCGAAACCGAGAAAGCGCTGCAACTCGACACGTGACTTAGGAACGGGCCAATCGCTGACAGCCTGGACCTTAGCGGGATCCATCTGAATGCCTTCAGCGGAAATAACAGAACCGAGAAATGTGACAGAGGAGACATGAAAGGCGCACTTCTCAGCCTTCACGTAGAGACAATTCTCTAAAAGGCGCTGGAGTACACGTCGAACGTGCTGAACATGAATCTCGAGTGACGGTGAAAAAATCAGGATATCGTCAAGGTAAACGAAAACAAAAATGTTCAGCATGTCTCTCAGTACATCATTAACTAATGCCTGAAAGACAGCTGGAGCATTAGCGAGACCGAACGGCAGAACCCGGTATTCAAAATGCCCTAACGGAGTGTTAAACGCCGTTTTCCACTCGTCCCCCTCTCTGATGCGTACGAGATGGTAAGCGTTACGAAGGTCCAACTTAGTAAAGAACCTGGCTCCCTGCAAAATCTCGAAGGCTGACGACATAAGGGGAAGCGGATAACGATTCTTAACCGTTATGTCATTCAGCCCTCGATAATCCACGCAGGGGCGCAGAGTACCGTCCTTCTTCTTAACAAAGAAAAATCCCGCTCCGGCGGGAGAGGAAGAAGGCACCACGGTACCGGCGTTGAGAGAAACAGACAGATAATCCTCGAGAGCCTTACGTTCGGGAGCCGACAGAGAGTATAGTCTACCCCGAGGGGGAGTGGTCCCCGGAAGGAGATCAATACAACAATCATACGACCGGTGAGGAGGAAGGGAGCTGGCTCTGGACCGACTGAAGACCGTGCGCAGATCATGATATTCCTCCGGCACTCCTGTCAAATCACCAGGTTCCTCCTGAGTAGAGGGGACAGAAGACACAGGAGGGATAGCAGACATTAAACACTTCACATGACAAGAAACGTTCCAGGATAGGATAGAATTACTAGACCAATCAATAGAAGGATTATGACATACTAGCCAGGGATGACCCAAAACAACAGGTGTAAAAGGTGAACGAAAAATCAAAAAGGAAATGGTCTCACTGTGGTTACCAGATACTGTGAGGGTTAAAGGTAGTGTCTCACATCTGATACTGGGGAGAAGACTACCATCTAAGGCGAACATGGGCGTGGGCTTCCCTAACTGTCTGAGGGGAATGTCATGTTTCCGAGCCCATGCTTCGTCCATAAAACAACCCTCAGCCCCAGAGTCTATCAAGGCACTGCAGGAAGCAGCTGAACCGGTCCAGCGTAGATGGACCGACAAGGTAGTACAGGATCTTGATGGAGAGACCTGAGTAGTAGCGCTCACCAGTAGCCCTCCGCTTACTGATGAGCTCTGGCTTTTACTGGACATGACATGACAAAATGTCCAGCAGAACCGCAATAGAGGCAAAGGCGGTTGGTAATTCTCCGTTCCCTCTCCTTAGTCGAGATGCGAATACCTCCCAGCTGCATGGGCTCAGTCTCTGAGCCGGTGGGAGGAGATGGTTGAGATGCGGAGAGGGGAAACACCGTTAACGCGAGCTCTCTTCCACGAGCTCGGTGACGAAGATCTACCCGTCGTTCTATGCGGATGGCGAGTGCAATCAAAGAGTCCACGCTGGAAGGAACCTCCCGGGAGAGAATCTCATCCTTAACCTCAGCGTGAAGTCCCTCCAGAAAACGAGCGAGCAACGCCGGCTCGTTCCAGTCACTGGAGGCAGCAAGAGTGCGAAACTCTATAGAGTAATCCGTTATGGATCGATCACCTTGACATAGGGAAGCCAGGGCCCTGGAAGCCTCCTTCCCAAAAACTGAACGATCAAAAACCCGTATCATCTCCTCTTTAAAGTTCTGATAATCGTTAGAACACTCAGCCCTTGCCTCCCAGATAGCTGTGCCCCACTCCCGAGCCCGACCAGTAAGGAGTGATATGACATAAGCGATCCGAGCTCTCTCTCTTGAGTACGTGTTGGGCTGGAGAGAGAACACAATATCACACTGGGTGAGAAAGGAGCGACACTCAGTGGGCTGCCCAGAGTAACATGGTGGGTTATTAACCCTAGGTTCCGGAGACTCGGAAGACCAGGAAGTAGCTGGTGGCACGAGATGAAGACTCTGAAACTGTCCAGAGAGATCGGAGACCTGAGCGGCCAGGGTCTCAACGGCATGACGAGCAGCAAACAATTCCTGCTCGTGTCTGCCGAGCATTGCTCCCTGGAACTCGACGGCAGTGTTGAGAGAATCCATAGTCGCTGGGTCCATCTTGGTCGGATTCTTCTGTTATGCTGGTGAATGAGGACCCAAAAGCGACGTAATAGTAACAGAGTCTTTATTCCAGTATTAAACAAATAATGATTCTCCTGGATATTATCAATGGTCAATCCAAAACAGGAACTGAAATCCTCTCGTCAATAGAGAGGAACGACTGGAGACGCGACCACAGACTGCAGGTCGCTTCAGGAAGGCACTGGCCGTAGCTGACATAGACACCTGCTCACACGCAGCATCTGAAGAAGGCAAAGAACACGACAGGGCGGAACAAGGACACAGGAACAGCAAACATCAAACAAGAATCCGACCAGGCAAAAGCGGAAAACAGAGGGAGAAATAGGGACTCTAATCAGAGGGCAAAATAGGGGACAGGTGTGAAAGAGTAAATGAGGTCGTTAGGAGAATGAGAAACAGCTGGGAGCAGGAACGGAACGATAGAGAGAGAGAGCGGGAGAGGGAGAGAGGGAGGAGGAGAGAGAGAGAGAGAAAGAGGGAAAGAACCTAATAAGACCAGCAGAGGGAAGCACAGGGACAAGACATGAAGATCAAAGACAAAACATGACAGAAATAGAGAGGGAGGAGAAAGAGGGAAGAGAGTAATGTGTAATGTGAATGTCTCTAAAACTAAATACTTTAACATATAACCAAAGCACATTATGTAAATGTATAACTACTTCATATATCTTTAACTATGACTGGTTTCATGTGTTCATCCATGTCTGAATCAGCTGTTACTGTCCTTGTTGCAGTTTCTATCCATGGGGGTCTGATCCCTCAAAGCAGATCAAGTTCCTGGTGGATCTCCTGTCTCAAGCAGCAGAGTGGGAGGAGCAGACAGGAGAGAAGACACTGAAGCTGGTATCATCAGTGTGTACTTACAGCACCTTCCCCTTCTATGATGATGATGATGATGGTGACGATAATAAGGAATATCAATGTGATTTCCTGCTGGATCTGTACTCACATGTGAAGGACTATGAGACTCAAACAGGCAGGAGTGTCCTTCCAGCATTACAGCCAGTTTACCAGTCAGCTCCTGCAGTCTGGTCCATAGACCTCTCAGAGAGAAAGGCCTCCCTCCTCCTAGAAGTGCTGAAACTCCAACCAGAGAAGAAACCAGTAGAGCTGAATGGCTGGTCAGATGAAGAGAGTGAAGTGAGGAGTTTCCTTCAGTGTCTGCCCTACATCTCACAGCTGAGGTGAGTTGGATCAGTACATTTCAGGGATTGTAGTTGTCTGTCCCTGTATTTCCCTTTAGAGAGGATGCTTGTAGCTTTCTGCAGTCATTGTCTTTTTAAGACATTGTCATATGAATCTTCAAATGTTATTGAATCTGGTAACATTTATACTCAGATTCCCTGAAATAACAAATGTTGCCCAGAATTGTGAATCCATATACACATATACTCAGAATACCTCATCTAGAGAGGTCTTGTAACAATAAACCTGAATGTTTATATTCAGAATAGCTAATCTACAAAACCAAATGTCATGTATATTTTGTAACTTTCTCTGTTACATGGTGTTATATGTCCAGGCAGATATTCATCTACAGTGAGGTAGAAGTATTGGGACAGTGATGCATTTTGTTTTGTTTCTCTATTCCAGCACTTTGGATTTGAAATGATACAATCACTAGGAGGTTAAAGTGCCAGTTTAATTTTTTATTCACTTATGTGTATTAACTTCTTATGGCTGCAAGGGGCAGTATTGAGTAGCCTGATAAAATGTGTCCATTTCAAAAGGCCTCGTACTCAATTCTTGCTCGTACAATATGCATATTATTATTACTATTGGATAGAAAACACTCTCTAGTTTCTAAAACCGTTTGAATTATTTCTCTGAGTGAAACAGAACTCATTCTGCAGCACTTTTCCTGACCCGGAAGTTCAAAGTCTGAAATCGATGCTCTCTTCCTCTTCCTGCCTATAAATGGGCACAAAAGCTATTAGTAAACATGCACGTCATACACCTTCCTCTGGGTGTCAAGAAGGCTGTGAGAGAAGAAATGAGGTGATTATCTCGATCTGGGATGGAATAAATCCTCTTGGAATGACGTGTACCCCATTTCCGGTACTCTGAAGAACGCGATTTGGACAGTGGGGTTGCCTTTTGTTTTGCTGACGTTATAGGCGACTATTATTTCCGGCTTCGATTTTATTTGATACATGTCACCATATCATCGTAAAGTATGTTTTTTCAATATAGTTTCATCAGATTATTGAATTTTTTTCGGGAGTTTTGCCGTGTTCCGTTCTCTTCCGTTTGTTTACATGGAGAGATCCGTGCAACCCGGCTAGCGCGCTTGCTAAATGGAGAGAGAAAGTTGCCATTCTGAATCCAAACAACGACTCATCTGGACAAAGGACACCTTGTTCAACATTCTGATGAAAGATCAGCAAAAGTAAGACCCATTTTAAGATGTTGTTTCATATATCTGTCGTAGTCGCCGGCGCCCAATTGTTTCTGGCTATTGTGCTAAGCTAATATAATGCTACATTTTGTTTTCGCTGTAAAACACTTAATAAATCGGAAATATTGTCTGGCATCACAAGATGCCTGTCTTTCATTTGCTGTACACTTTGTATTTTTCAGAAATGTTTTATGATGAGTAATTAGGTATTTGACGTTGGTGTCTGTAAATATTATGGCTGCTTTCGGTGCAATTTCTGAATGTAGCTGCAATGTAAACTATGATTTATACCTGAAATATGCACATTTTTCGAAAAAACATGCTATACAATAAATATGTTATCAGATAGATTTACATATTTTGTCTTCCCTGTAAAACATTTTAAAAATCGGACATGTTGGCTGGATTCACGAGATGTGTACCTTTCATATGCTGTATTGGACTTGTTAATGTGTGAAAGTTAAATATTTAAAAAAAATATCTTTTGAATTTCGCGCCCTGCACTTGAAGTGGCTGTTGTCATAAATGTACCGACGTCGGGCTTGCACGCCAAACAGGTTATTGTAGTCAAAAGTTTAGTATTTGGTCCCATATTTCTAGAATGCAATGACGACATCAAGCTTGTGATTCTACAAACTTTTTGCTGTTTGTTTTGGTTGTTTCAGATTATTTTGTGCCCAATAGAAATGAAAAAATAATAATAATATATAATGTATTGTTTCATTTTGGAGTCACTTTTATTTTAAATAATAATATAATATGTTTCTAAACATTTCTACATGAATGTGGACGCTACCATGGTTACAAATAATCCTGAATAATGATCGTGAATTTTTTTCAAAATATGTTTCTCAGGATATTAATGTTTCATACTTCAAATGTTAGAATGTTTATTTCACTTTGAGGTGTTTCTGTATTTAGTGGTGAAGAGTTATGAAATCAATATGTTTTATTTTCTTTAACTTTAATGTTATTAAAATAATGTCTGTGAGTATAACAGAACTGATTTGGCAGGCGAAAACCTGAGGAAAAATCCATCCATGAAATGCTTTTATTTTGAAATGGCTGTTTTTCCATTGAAAGCCTATCCACCATACAAAGACTTATGACCCAGTTCACGGTCTCTATGGCTTCCACTACATGTGGCCAGTCTTTAGGCATTGTTTCAGGCTTTTACTCTGAAAAATGAGGGAGAAAACATCACTTTCAATGAGAGGACAGTGGAAATTTCCAGACATGAGTCCTGATCGTGAGAGCCTTTCTTGTTTTTCCTATTGATATTATGTATATTTATACAAAAACTACCTGAGGATTGATTATAAAAAGCGTTTGACATGTTTCTACAAACTTTTATGGTACTTCTTTGATTTTTCGTCTGCCTGCTGTGACCGCGCTTTGTTCCAATGGATAACTGAACAAATTGCGCTAACAAACAGAGGTTTTTGGATATAAAGAGTGACTTTATCGAACAAAACAAACATTTATTGCGTAACTGGGAGTCTTGTGAGTGCAACCATATGAAGATCATCAAAGGTAAGTGATACATTTTAACGCTATTTATGACTTTTGTTACTCCTCTTCTTGGCTGGTTACTATTTGTAATGATTTGTCTGCTGGGCACTGTTCTCAGATAATCGCATGGTATGCTTTCGCCGTAAAGCCTTTTTTGAATTCCTGTATGTATTAAAAAGTCCTATAATAACTGGATAGTTCACCTGATATGGATGAAAATACCCTCGGATTAAAGCTGACCTTTAACCTCATAGTCATTGTATAATTTCAAAATGCTGGATTACAAAGCCAAAACAACAAACCATGTGTCCCTGTCCCAATACTTCTGGACGTCACTGTCTCCTAAATGTCTGATTTGATGTCCCCCATCTTTTGTTGTTTCAGCTGTGATGATGACAGGTTCTTCCAGACTGTGTGTGAATCCATCCCTGTGAGGTCCAGAGAAGAGGACCAGCAGTTGGCCTCTCTTCTCCAGGCCTTGGGCTCCACCCTGTCACTGGGAGGAGAGTTACCCAGGAAAACCTGCAGGTCTGTGGGGAGAGTCCTGGGTCTCTGTGCCTCCAGAGTGGACCTTACTCTCACCCCCAGCAAGATCTCTCTCAAAGGAGCCTTACTTCTTTTGAGACATGAGTCAAAGCTCCACAAGCTCAGGTATGTTCAGTAAGACAGCTTTTCCAGGTCTATTGAATAGTTGATTTTCCTTACTGATCATTTTATCTGACAAGATTTCTCTTTTGATTTCTCTAGTGACTTGAGTTTTGTCTTTTCATTCCAGGCTGAGTGTGGGTATGGCAGTGAAACTGTCCAGACTGGTTAGGAGGACAGGGAGAGGTGCTACTCCACTGACTGTCCCAGAACTCTCCCTGGTCCTAAAGAGCAGCCATCTACCAGAGAGAGTGTTATCCAGGGCTCTGAGTAGTGTGGCGTCCCTGCTGAGACTCTGGAGGGTTCAGTGTCTGGACCTGACTGACTTCTGGATCCAGGGTCACTCTCTCATCACACTGCTGTGTCACCAGGGACCTCTCTCTCTCAGGTCAGTCTGAAGCTGATGTTTTTTTAAAGTAGAAATAGTAACTTCATTCATGTGTTTTTCTTCATATTTCTGACTGCCTGTATGTTCCAACCTCCTAGACTGAACTCAGACACTCTGCAGCAGCTGACTGTAGTTGTGTATGAAGCTCAGGACAAGGACTTGACTCAGTTGTTCCTGGAGAAGGTTGGTGGAGACCTGACCTCCTGCAGGCTGGACTGGGAAGTGCTTCTCTCTCTGCTGCAGCTTTCAACCCACAACATCACTGTGGACCTCAGGAAGAACCGGCTTCTAGAGAAGAACATCTCAGATCTTCTCCCCTTTCTGGGAAGGGTTACTCTCAAGAGGTGGGAGAACTTCTTTCTCTGTTCAGACTTTCTAGAAATAATAAAATAACTATTTGTATCCAGTGACTAGTTGTTCTGAGTTTTCCTCTGTATTATCATTAGGGTTTTATTCAATAGGTGGGAGATCTTTATTCAATATTTATAGACTTTAATTATTCATGTCCTATCCAGCCAGTTGTTACTATGTGAGTTATCCTTTATAAAACCTTGACATAACCACAACAATCCATTCTCCATGTTTGTTCAGGTCCAGTTCCAGCTTTGTAAAGTCCTCCATCAGACACATCTATAACAGTAGAGACAGTGACTGTGTGTCCAGTTTGTTGAGGTCTTCAGACCATTGGATCAACCTGAACAGCAGAGAGCTGGACAGAGTGGACTGTACTGCTCTGTGTTTTACCCTGCAGCACAGCCACCAAGTCAAAGTCAACCTGCTGTGGACCTCCATACCACCGGGGGAGATAGAGAGCATCCTGCCTCTTCTGGACAGAGTCTCCCAACTCAGGTTTAGTTGGCACTCTTTGACCCTGCTAGAATGGATAGAACTATGAGGCTTTCCACTTCCTGACTGATTTAACCTCTAACCCTATCCTTAGTGTAAAGTACTGATCTTAACCTCAGCTAGGGGTGGAATTGAAGGGGAACGCCTGGGAGTTGACCTGATAAACAGAGTTGTAGTGTGTTTATCAGTGTTTTAATGTGTGATGGTGTGTAAATAAGTCTCTCTCTGTCTCTCGCTCGCTCTCTCTCTCTGTCTCTGTCGCTCGCTCTCTGTCTCTCGCTCTCTGTCTCTCGCTCTCTCTGTCTCTCTGTCTCTCTCTCTCTGTCTCTCTCTCTCTGTCTCTCTCTGTAGTGTTGACAGGAGGTTACTGTTGAGTTTCCTCCAGTGCTGTGCTGCCTCTCAGGTCCAGGAGGGGGCACCACCACCACCACCACCACCAACAGCAGTATGGCTGCTCAGGTCTCTGCACTACAGGCTGGACTTCTCCTGCTCCTCCTCTGTGGACCTGTCAGCTCAGGACCAGGGGGAGGCTCTGTGTCTGACCACTGACCACTGCAGGGCCATCAACTCTGTTCTGAAGCAGAACCAACACAGCACCCAGCTGGTCCAGAACCAGGTCCAGCTCATCCTAAGAGACTGTGAGGTGGAGGACAGAGCACTGAGGGAGCTGCTTCCCATCCTGCATATAGTCAAGCTGAGGTTAGACACACAAAGACAAACATTTGACCAACTAGTTTATCAGTAGGAGTTAAACCTACTCTGTGTCATGATGTTGTCTCTGCTTCTTGTCCTCTCAGTTCCAGCAAACCTCTGCTACTTCAGCTGCTGGACCTTGTGTGTGAGGGGATTGAAGAGGGGCTGCTGAGGCACACCGAGTCCCTGTGCAGAGCCCTGGATGGGGAGCTGGACCTCAGTGAGACCAGGCTGGACCAGAAGGCCTGTGGATCTCTGGCCCTGGTTCTGGAACACTCAGAGGGTCTGTCAAAACTGGACCTCAGCCACTGTCAACTCACAGACCACCACCTACAGCCCCTGATCACACACCTGCATAAAGTACAAGTCCTGGAGTGAGTGGCTTTCAGTGTGTGTGTGTGTGTGTGTGTGTGTGTGTGTGTGTGTGTGTGTGTGTGTGTGTGTGTGTGTGTGTGTGTGTGTGTGTGTGTGTGTGTGTGTGTGTGTGTGTGTGTGTGTGTGTGTGTGTGTGTGTGTGTGTGGAAATGTGTGTGTGGACGTGTTTAACTATACTTTTGGGGACCAGAATAGAGTAGTAAACAAACAAAAATTTTACCAACTGGGGACATTTTGTTGGTCCCCACAAGGTCAAATGCTATGTCTAGGGGGGTTAGGATTAAGGTTAGAATTAGTGTTAGGGTTAGAATTAGGTAGAGGATTAGGATCTATGGTTAGGTTTAGGATTAGGATCTAGGGTTAGGTTTAGGGTTAGGTTTTTAACTAAGGTACGGGTTAGGGTCTGAATTGTATGTCCCCACAAGGTTATTTGTAGAAGACTGTGTGTATGTCACTACATGATAATGTCCGATCTCTCTCCCTGTCTCTCCCTCTCTCTGTGTGTCTCTCTCTTGCTCTGTCCCTCTCTCCCTCTCCCTCCCTCTCTCTCTCTCTCTGTCTCTCTCTCTCTCTCTCTCTCTCTCTCTCTCTCTCTCTCTCTCTCTCTCTCTCTCTCTCTCTCTCTCTCTCTCTCTCTCAGCCTGAGCCACAATGACATCACTGATGCTCTGACTGACAGAATATTCCAACTGGTCTCTACCAACACTTCAATACACACCGTACGGTAAGGGTGTGTGTGACGGTGAGCAGAGCATGTGTGTGTGTGAGATCATATGGGTGTGTATGTTGCTGGGGGCAACTATTAGAGGATAATAATAACATTAAAATAATAATAATGTTTTTTTTCTCAACAGACTCTTCAACAACAGAATCATGAACAGAACCGCTTTCCTGACAGAGGAGAGGTTTGAGATCTGATTAAACATCAGGTCTTGGTCCAGGAAGAGGAAGAGATGGCTGTTAGGTCTTAGTCCAGGAAGAGGAAGAGATGGCTGTTAGGTCTTAGTCCAGGAAGAGGAAGAGATGGCTGTTAGGTCTTAGTCCAGGAAGAGGAAGAGATGGCTGTTAGGTCTTAGTCCAGGAAGAGGAAGAGATGGCTGTTAGGTCTTAGTCCAGGAAGAGGAAGAGATGGCTGTTAGGTCTTAGTCCAGGAAGAGGAAGAGATGGCTGTTAGGTCTTAGTCCAGGAAGAGGAAGAGATGGCTGTTAGGTCTTAGTCCAGGAAGAGGAAGAGATGGCTGTTAGGTCTTAGTCCAGGAAGAGGAAGAGATGGCTGTTAGGTCTTAGTCCAGGAAGAGGAAGAGATGGTTGTTAGGTCTTAGTCCAGGAAGAGGAAGAGATGGCTGTTAGGTCTTAGTCCAGGAAGAGGAAGAGATGGCTGTTAGGTCTTAGTCCAGGAAGAGGAAGAGATGGCTGTTAGGTCTTAGTCCAGGAAGAGGAAGAGATGGCTGTTAGGTCTTGGTCCAGGAAGAGGAAGAGATGGCTGTTAGGTCTTAGTCCAGGAAGAGGAAGAGATGGCTGTTAGGTCTTAGTCCAGGAAGAGGAAGAGATGGCTGTTAGGTCTTAGTCCAGGAAGAGGAAGAGATGGCTGTTAGGTCTTAGTCCAGGAAGAGGAAGAGATGGCTGTTAGGTCTTAGTCCAGGAAGAGGAAGAGATGGCTGTTAGGTCTTGGTCCAGGAAGAGGAAGAGATGGCTGTTAGGTCTTAGTCCAGGAAGAGGAAGAGATGGCTGTTAGGTCTTAGTCCAGGAAGAGGAAGAGATGGCTGTTAGGTCTTAGTCCAGGAAGAGGAAGAGATGGCTGTTAGGTCTTAGTCCAGGAAGAGGAAGAGATGGCTGTTAGGTCTTGGTCCAGGAAGAGATGGCTGTCAGGTCTTAGTCCAAATCCAAATAAAATGTTATTGGTTACATACACATGGTTAGCAGATGTTATTGCAAGTGTAGCGAAATGCTTATGCTTCTAGATCCGACAGTGCAGCATTATCTAACAGGTAATATCAAACAATTCCACAACAATCCTAATATCTAACAAATTCCACAACCAAACCTAATACACACAATATAGCAAAGGAATGGGATAAGAATATATAAGTGTACAATATATGGATGAGCAGTGACAGAGCGGCTAAGATGCAATAGATAATAAAGAATAGTTAGTGAAGGATACAGTATATACATATGAGATGAAATGGTCTAATGTTAAAATTTTTATTTTTTTTTAATGTTTAGGAAGTAATGGGAAGAATAGGTTCGAGTGGGATTATAATTCAGTAGGGAATGTTAATGTTTAAAAATGTATGTTTAGAAATAAATGGTTTAAAAAAATAATGATAATGGAGTGTACTAAGAACACACAGGAGAAGGGTACGACTCTATTAGCTGGTAGAACCTTAAGAAGTTAAGGACCTGTGGACTGCTGGAAGAAGATTTTTGCTGTAGCTTTTTAGCTTGAAATATATTCAGTTTTTTATTATTCTCATATTTAGATTTTTATTATTCTCTTTTAAAGTAAAATTCTAGGAGGGATCATTAAGGTTACCGCATTGATAGAAGTGTGTTAAAGTAGCTGGTAGAGTTTTTAGACGCCAACTGAGGGACTGATCATCCTGAGGGGGGAGACAAAAAACAGTTTATAAAGTTGTAGAAGGTAAGAACCTGTTTTCTATGTATTAATTACTGTGCTTCTCATAAAGTTGTAAAATACAAAAAATATTTTATTGTCACACCTCAATAAGGGTATAGTTAAGGGCGTTGAAGGTGTCTATCAATTTTATGTACTGTTGATGTTGCTTATCATTGCTTGGTGATATTGATTTGTGATTGACTGATTGATCTGGGATTTTGAATAAACTTTATTTTTCTGAATAACCTGTGTCAACAGAGTCATGTTGTTTTACTTTCAGTTTCTGATATAGACTTAAATAATTGAGGATTGTTTGCAACTGGTTAGTTAGTCTAGAGGAGACCTGAGTGGCTGGTATTGTCAGGTTCTCCCTAGGAGAGGTGGGTGTGGAGTCAGGCGCAGGAGAGATCGAATTGCAAGAAAGGGCGTTTATTTACAAGTCCAAAGAACAGGAACAGGACCACAACAGTAGCCACCAAAACAACAGGAACGCAGTCCAGAAAAAACACCTGTTCAACAGAACAAACCAAAACGATACCCAAACAAATGACAGCTACAGGAATAATGGCAGCTAGTAGACCCGGCGACGACGCCCGCCGAGCACTGCCCGATCCTTCGGTGGAAGTCGTGACAGGTATAAATAAAATCAAATTGTATTGGTCACATACACATATTTAGCAGATGTTATTGCAGGTGTAGCGAAATACTTGACGGAGTCGTAAGAGGGGTGATTCTGGGCTAAACCAACCCAGTTTACAGGGGGCACCCCGTCATAGTGCTCTACAGCAGAAGCTCTGTCCTGGATGATCCCGAAGAGGTGCAAGGTTTATAGAGTGAGGGCAAGGCAGCATAGGCATTAGGCTCTAAGCTTAGCCCACTTTACTGTAAGGCCCTTACTGTTGATTCTGAGGCACAGTCCCTAGCTAAAGACTAGCTCAGTGGTAATATCAGAGCAGCAGATCTGTAGGTTGGCTCTTGCCTACAGGGGGTATATTTAACTTCTGAATTAGATCCCTCGGTCTGCTGCTCGTATTCTGATTTGGTTGGATGATGGATCAAGAATATTCTTGATCTTGGTTTAAGGCTTCTTTTGCCTATGAAAATGAACTGCCACCAACGCTTTCCCCTGGATGCTATGACGTGGAGTTGGTGATGAGATTTGCTGACTTGTGGGGGGTGACAACCTGCTTCTTCGGTCTGGGCTCGGGCCAAGTGGGACATAGGGATGGCCAGGTGGTGGTAGTATTTAAAAGCTGGGTTATCCGTCTGTGATTTAATTCGATATAGGTGTTAGAAACATCATAACGAAGTTATTTGAAACCGATTTATATCAGTTTATGCGAGTATATTGCTATTTTTCTGAATTTCCTTAGTATTGCGTTTGAGGATTTGGACATGTGTGTGCCGTGTAGCTATTGTTAGCTACTAGTTCCGAAGTTGAAGAGGACGTTTTACAACAAAGCAACCATTATTTTGGACAAAGGACACATTGCCCAAGATACTGATGGAAGCTCGTCCAAAAGTAAGAGCTATTTATGATTTTATTCCGTATTTATGTATTTATGATAACGTTATCGCTCTCTTTGCCTTGAATCAATGCTGTTGTGATGTTAGCTCATGCGGTATGCTAATATAACGATATATTGTGTTTTCGCTGTAAAACACTTAGAAAATCTGAAATATTGTCTGGATTCACAAGATGTTGGGCTTTCATTTGCTATACGCTGTGTATTTTTCAGAAATGTTTTAAGATGAGTAATTAGGTAATACACGTTGCTCTCTGTAGTTATTCTAGTCGCTTTGGGTGAGTTTTGTGATACTGGCTGCAATGGTAAACTGTGATTTATACCTGAAAAATGCACATTTTTCTAAAAAAAACATATGCTATACCATAAATATGTTATCAGACTGTCATCTTATGAAGTTGTTTCTTGGTTAGTGGCTATATATATCTTTATTTAGTCAAATTAGTGATAGCTACTGATGGAGTAAAAAACTGGTGGAGTAAAAAAAGTGGTGTCTTTTGCTAACGTGGTTAGCTAATAGATTTACATATTGTGTCTTCCCTGTAAAACATTTTAAAAATCAGAAATGAATCCTGGATTCACAAGATCTGTATCTTTCATCTGGTGTCTTGGACTTGTGATTTCATGAACATTTTATTATATGATATCCCTGTGGCTTTAGGCTAGGCTATGCTAGTCAGCTTTTTTGATGGGGGGGATCCTGGATCCGGGTTTGTGACTCGTGAAAGGTTAAGATGGATGAGAGGTTGATTACCTCCATAGAGTTTCAGAAGATGCTCCCCTTCTCATCTATAATGAGACATTTAATTGTGTGGAACTCTTTGAGTTCCAAAGGGAGGTTATGTAGGTGAAAGTTCATGACTTTGGTTGATTTTCCAGTATCTAGACGGTTCTCCCATAAGTACTGAGACAGAAAACATAGGGTTAATTAATAGACATGTGTAAGCAGAATAAAGACTGAGCTCAGGAGAATGTACAGACTGGGTCAACATGGAGTTAACTTCTTATGGGCAGGTGGGACGATAGTGTCCGACCTCGACAACATCCGTTGAAATTGCAGAGCGTGAAATTCAAAATACAGAAATACTCATAATAAACATTCATAAAACATACAAGTGTTATACATAGGCTTAATGATTATCTTCTTGTTAATCCTGCTGTGTCAGATTTCAAAAAGGCTTTACGGCGAAAGTACACCATGCGATTATCTGAGGACAGCGCCCCGCATACAAAAGCATACAAACATTCTCCAGCCAAGTAGATTAGTCACGAAAGTCAGAAATAGCGATAAAATGAATCACTTACCTTTGATGATCTTCATATGGTTGCACTCACAAGACTCCATGTTACACAATACATGTTCGTTTTGTTCGATAAAGTCCCTCTTTATATCCAAAAAACTCAGTTTTGTTGGAGCGTTTTGTTCAGTAATCCACTGGCTCAAAGGCGGTCACAACAGGCAGACGAATAGATCCAAATAGTACCGGTAAAGTTCATTGAGACATGTCAAACAATGTTTTTTTATTAATCCTCAGGTTGTCTATTGTCTTTATAATCAATAATATTTCAAACGGACAATAGCGTATTCAATACAAAGGAAAAAGAACGGAGGGCGCGCTCCCGGTCGTGCGTGCAAAAAGCTCTGGTTCATTCGACCGACCACTCAGAAAATGTTGTCATTCTTACTGATTTTTCAGAATAAAAGCCTGAAACAATGTCTAAAGACTGTTGACATCTAGTGGAAGCCATAGGAACTGCAGTCTAGGTCCCATCCATTTATATGGTGGATAGGCTTTCAATGGAAAAACACTCAATTCAAAAGAATGCCACTTCCTGGATGGATTTTCCTCAGGTTTTCGCCTGCCATATCAGTTCTGTTATACTCACAGATATCATTTTAACAGTTTTGGAATCTTTGGAGTGTTTTCTATCCAAAACTACCAGGCATATGCAAAAGGATTGGGTTTCTGATCGGACCTTGTGAAGCTATGCTATTGTAAATACAGAATCGTATGCATTTTAACCTCTCTGGGAAAGCGGGACGGTAGCGTCCCACTTGGCCAATAGCCAGGGAAGATGTAGAGCGCCAAATTCAAAAAAATTATATAAAATCAAACTTTCATTAAATCACACATATAAGATACCAAATTAAAGCTACACTCGTTGTGGATCCAGCCAAAATGTCAGATTCAAAAAAGCTTTTCGGCGAAAACATAAGATGCTATTATCTGATGATAGCACAATGTCAACAACGAGAGTGTAGCCTATTTCAACCATGCCGGCGCTACTCAAAACGCAGATATAAAATATAAAACATGCATTACCTTTGACGAGATTATTTTGTTGGCACTCCAATATGTCCCATAAACATCACAAATGGTCCTTTTGTTCGATTAATTCCGTCCATATATATCCAAATTGTCCATTTATTTGGCGCCGTTGATCCATAAAAAAACAGCTTCCAATTTGCGCAAAGTCACTAAGAAATATCTCAAAAATTACCTCTAAACTTTGCCAAAACATTTCAAAGTACTTTTGTAATACAACTTAAGGTATTTGTAGACGTTAATAATTGATCAAATTGAAGACGGGTCTATCTGTTTTCAATACAGGAGATCAACAAACAAACGCTACATTTTTTAGTCTTGCGCAACTCTCAAACAGTACACATGACGTTACTCTACTTCCTGATGGCCTACTTCTTCATTGCACAAATGAATAATCTCAACCTATTTCCTAAGACTGGAGACATCCAGTGGAAGCAGTAGGAACTGAGATCACAGTGATTAGAAATCTGGCTTTCCAATGAAACCCGGATCCGGGATTGGGACCAATTAGAAGTTAAACAGAACGTGCTGTGAATTTTGGGCCTGCTCTGAAATATGTGATAGTTGGCTTCTAAACGACTTTGAAAAAGTGGGTGTGGTGTCAGTTTTTATCAGTTTGGTGTCAGAATGATATCTAATTGACTGATGAACGGTGACTTGCTGGCTGACTTTTGTCCATTTGCAATATATTTAACTTCTACTTGCTACCAAACCCGGATCCGGGAGCACCCCCCACAGTAAAAAAGCTGACTAGCATAGCCTAGCATAGCGTCACAAGTAAATACAAGCATCTAAATATCATTAAATCACAAGTCCAAGACACCAGATGAAAGATACAGATATTGTGAGTCCAGCCATCATTTCTGATTTTTAAAATGTTTTACAGGGAAGACACAATATGAGAATCTATTAGCTAACCACGTTAGCAAAAGACACAACTTTTTTTACTCCACCAGTATTTTACTCCATCAGTAGCTATCACTAATTCGACTAAATAAAGATATATATAGCCACTAACCAAGAAACAACTTCACAAGATGACAGTCTGATAACATATTTATGGTATAGCATATGTTTCTTTTGAAAAATTTGCATATTTCAGGTATAAATCACAGTTCTACATTGCAGCTGCAATCTGAAATAGCGTTGGAAGCAGCCGGAATAATTACAGAGACCGACGTCAATTACCAAAATACTCATCCTAAAACATTTCTGAAAAATACACAGCCTACAGTAATTGAAAGACACAGATCTTGTGAATCCAGACAATATTTCAGATTTTCTAAGTGTTTTACAGCGAAAACACAATATATCGTTATATTAGCATACCACATGAGCTAACATCACCCCAGCATTGAATCAAGGCAAAAGGGGCGATAACGTTATCGCCACCAAAATATATTAATTTTTTCACTAACCTTCTCAGAATTCTTCAGATGACAGTCCTGTAACATCATATTACACAATGCATGTAGAGTTTGTTCGAAAATGTGCATATTTAGCATCACAAATCGTGGTTATGCAATGTAATCTGTCAAAACATGGCATGCATTCTGGCCGGCGCCATCTTGGAAAGGCACCTAAGTTTACGATTATTTATCGATTAGATTGACTAAAAAAATACAGGTTGGACAGCTAATGAAAGATGCATTGGTTATTAATGCAACCGCTGATTTAGATTTTTAAAATTTACGTTACTAGACATACATTGTGAGTTACAGCCAGACTAGTGCCGCAAAAAATGGCCGACAACTGCGTTTACATTTTTCCACATAAATACGGAATAAAATCATAAATAACTCTTACTTTTGGACGAGCTTCCATCAGTATCTTGGGCAATGTGTCCTTTGTCCAAAATAATCGTTGCTTTGTTGTAAAACGACCTCTTCAACTTCGGAACTAGCAGCTAACGATAGCTACACGGCACCTGTACATAGCCCATCTATAATTTAGCCCAAACAACTACCTCTTTACCTACTGTATTTATTTATTTATTTACTTTTGCTCCTTTGCACCCCATTATTTCTGTCTCTACTTTGCGCTTTCTCCCACTGCAAACCAACCATTCCAGTGTTTTTAGTTTTTATTTTACTTGCTGTGTTGTATTCACTTCGCCTCCATGGCCTTTTTATATTTTTATTTATTTATACATATATTCACCTCCCTTATCTCACCTCACTTGCTCACATTGTATATAGACTTATTTTTTTTTTCACTGTATTATTGACTATATGTTTGTTTTACTCCATGTGTAACTATGTGTTGTTGTATGTGTCGAACTGCTTTGCTTTATCTTGGCCAGGTCGCAATTGTAAATGAGAACGTGTTCTCAATTTGCCTACCTGGTTAAATAAAGGTTAAATAAATAAATAAATAAAACATGTCCAAATCCTCAAACGCAATACTAAGGAAATTCCGAAAAATAGCAATATACTCGCATAAACTGATATAAATCGGTTTCAAATAACTTCGTTATGATGTTTCTAACACCTATATCGAATTAAATCACAGACGGATATATCTTTCGTCAATAACGAGAGCTTTTGAGCATGCAATTCTGATGTCCTCTCTTGCGTCCTGGCGAGCGTCGAAAATGTCCTGTCATGATTTTCGCTGTAGAAAGAGTTCTGGTTCACCCACAGACATAATTCAAACGGTTTTAGAAACTAGAGATTGTTTTCTATCCAATAGTCATAATAATATGCATATTGTACGAGCAAGAATTGAGTACGAGGCAGTTTAATTTGGAGACGCAAAATGTCGAAGTTGAAACAGCACCCCCTGTATTCTCAAAAGGTTAAAGAACCGTCAGACCTAGAGCTCTGAAACTTTAGAAACCTGTTTTAGAGCTCAAGTTGATAGTGCACGGCGAGTTATGTGGCTCTAGAAGGTTCTCAGACCGAGAAACAACCTCGTACATTTGCAATAACTTCAATTCATTTTGACCATCACGAAAATGACAACATTTAGAAAAGTCCCAGAGTCGTAAGACTACATGTATTGAAACCACCTCGGCTCATAGAGACGGACCCTGAAGTTTCTGTCCGATAGCTCATTCAAGGACCCCGTAGCAACGCCCTGAAAATGTGGATTTTCAGCACCAATTAAGGTCGCTGCTCGGGCTCCAAATGTCCTATCAAGCCAAAACTTGTGTTTCGGGGTCGCCTCAGCTAGGCCTACACATAATGTCAGAACTGGACCCGCAGCTAGAACGTAACTACGTGATTTATGTTTTTATTATGGTTAAACAGAAGGTGCTGTGAATTTTGGGCCTGCTCTGAAATATGTGATAGTTGGCTTCTAAACGAGTTTGAAAAAGTGGGTGTGGTGTCACTTTGTATCAGTTTGGTGTCAGAATGATATCTAATTGACTGATGGACGGTGACTTGCTGGCTGACTTTTGTCCATTTGCAATATGTTTAAACAGTGATGAACCATCACCAAATTGACATTCTGAAAAAAAACACTTAAAATGGCAACACCATAGTCTCTAGGCCATTCCGAGATCATCAAGACACCCCACTTGTCCGTAGATCGCTCTGAGCGCAGCGACTGTGAAAATAAGTAGGCCCAAAATGAAGCCTGTCCCTAAATTTCAGGTTCTTTTAGGGCATAGCGGCGGAACCGTTAGGGTTAGAAGGACAATTCAACCACAGGAATGTTCCTAAGGTCCTCCCGATCTGTACAAGCATAACCTTGATGTGTGGCATTATCCCTTAACAGTGAAAACTGCCTCCGAATCCAAGATGGCGTAGCAGTCGGACGTGTGTTTGTCTTGTCTTGTCCCGTGTAAATAGTCCTCGTATTTTTCGTATACATTTCGTATATATTTTAATTTCACTTTCCATCTAGGAACTGAATATACATTCCTACATTCCACCTCACCCAATGTGGTACGGACCTGCTATTTTTTATACTTTAGAACCGTAACCCCAATCAGAAGCTAGCCAGATAACTAGCTACTAGCTAGTAGTCAGTTAGCCACTGCTGCGGTCTTCACCCTTAACTCGGACACAGCCAGCTTCAGCTCGGGCCAATACCTGCCAGTCTGCAAGCGCGATATCAACCCAGAGCATATAGGACTGCTTTTTCTCTACCACATCACCGGATTCCTGACGCAAGCTCTGGACAATTACACCGTATCATCACAGCTAGCTAGCTGCAACCGAGTGGCTACTACTGGCTAACACCTCTGTCCCGAAGCAAGCACCAGTTAGCCTTGAGCTAGCCTCGAGCTAGGCCCATCTGCCGGCTAGCCGAAGAGGTCTACCAGCGAATTCTTGGGCTACAATACCTTTTGCCAATTGGACTGGACCTTTTTTTGCCGACACAGAGCCCTGCCAATCCATCACAACTGGTCTAAATCAGCTACAAGCTAATTTAGCCATTTTTTGCCGCTGCTAGCAGCTTTTACCTTCTGCACAGACACCAGCCCTGTTATTAGCCTGGATATTACTCACCAATTTACCAGCATCGGACTCTCTCTCGACAACAACGCCGGATTCCTGCCGTAATCCCTGAGCCACTACTTCTGATCCTCACAGCTAGCTTGCAGCTAGCGCAGCTAGCGCCACTGCCACGAAGCTAGCACCAGTTAGCAAACACAATTCTACAATTCACAACCTCTCTTTCGCCATCGCCATCCGGCTTGGATTCTCTGTCGACACGACCACGTCTGAGCAGACCCCCTCCGTCTGAGCAGACCACCCCCCGGGCTACTAACTTTAAACGCCGCGTGCTAGCTTAGTGGAGGCCTCCCTGCTCCATCTACGGCTGCCCCCTGGACACTATGATCACTTGGCTACATAGCTGATGCCTGCTTGACTGTCCATTAATTCACGGTACTCCATTCTGTTTATTTGTGTTTTATCTGTCGGCTCTGTGCTTTAACTCAGGATCTGTGTGTAGTTAATCCGACCCTCTCTGCCTAGTCGTCGCCATTTTTACCTGTTGTTGCTGTGTTAGACTAGCACCCTGTTATTGCTGCTGTTATCTTACCTGTTGTTTTAGCTAGCTCTCCCAATCAAGACCTGCAATCACTTTATGCCTTATTGTATGTCTCTCTCAAATATCAATATGCCTTGCATACTGTTGTTCAGGCTAGTTATCATTATCATTGTTTTGGTTTGCAATGGACCCCGTAGTTCCACTCTCCGTACCTCTGATACCTCCTTTGTCCCACCCCCCACACATGCGGTGACCTCACCCATTGAGACCAGCATGTCCAGAGATACAACCTCTCTTATCATCACCCAGTGCCTGGGCTTGCCTCCGCTGTACCCGCGCCCCACCATACCCCTGTCTGCACATTATGCCCAGAATCTATTCTACCACGCCCATAAATCTGCTCCTTTTATTCTTTGTCCCCAACGCTCTAGGCGACCAGTTTTGATAGCCTTTAGCCGCACCCTCATCCTACTACTCCTCTGTTCCTCGGGTGATGTGGAGGTAAACCCAGGCCCTGCATGTCCCCAGTCACCCTCATTTGTTGACTTCTGTGATCGAAAAAGCCTTGGCCTCATGCATGTCAACATCAGAAGCCTCCTCCCTAAGTTTGCCTTACTCACCGCTTTAGCACACTCTGCCAACCCTGATGTCCTTGCCGTGTCCGAATCCTGGCTTAGGAAGACCACCAAAAATTCTGGGATTTCCATACCCAACTATAACACTTTCCGTCAAGATAGAACTGCCAAAGGGGGAGGAGTTGCAATCTACTGCAGAGATAGCCTGCAAAGTTCTGTCATACTTTCCAGGTCTATGCCCAAACAGTTCGAACTTCTAATTTTAAAAATTAATCTCTCCAGAAATAAGTCTCTCACTGTTGCCGCCTGCTACCGACCCCCCTCAGCTCCCAGCTGTGCCCTGGACACCATCTGTGAATTGATCGCTCCCCATCTAGCTTCAGAGTTTGTTCTGTTAGGTGACCTAAACTGGGATATGCTTAACACCCCGGCAGTCCTACAATCCAAGCTTGATGCCCTCAATCTCACACAAATCATCAAGGAACCCACCAGGTACAACCCTAAATCCGTAAACATGGGCACCCTAATAGACATTATCCTGACCAACCTGCCCTCCAAATACACCTCTGCTGTCTTCAATCAAGATCTCAGCGATCACTGCCTCATTGCCTGTATCCGCCACGGGTCCGCGGTCAAACGACCACCCCTCATCACTGTCAAACGCTCCCTAAAACACTTCTGCGAGCAGGCCTTTCTAATCGACCTGGCCCGGGTACCCTGGAAGGATATTGACCTCATCCCGTCAGTTGAGGATGCCTGGTCATTCTTTAAAAGTTACTTCCTCACCATATTAGACAAGCATGCTCCGTTCAAAAAATGCAGAACCAAGAACAGATATAGCCCTTGGTTCACTCCAGACCTGACTGCCCTCGACCAGCACAAAAACATCCTGTGGCGAACTGCAATAGCATCGAAGAGCCCCCGCGATATGCAACTGTTCAGGGAAGTCAGGAACCAATACACGCAGTCAGTCAGGAAAGCAAAGGCCAGCTTTTTCAAGCAGAAATTTGCATCCTGTAGCTCTAACTCCAAAAAGTTCTGGGATACTGTAAAGTCCATGGAAAACAAGAGCACCTCCTCCCAGCTGCCCACTGCACTGAGGCAGGGTAACACGGTCACCACTGATAAGTCCGTGATAATCGAAAACTTCAACAAACATTTCTCAATGGCTGGCCATGCCTTCCTCCTGGCGACTCCAACCTTGGCCAACAGCCCCGCCCCCCCCGCTGCTACTCGCCCAAGCCTCCCCAGCTTCTCCTTTACCCATATCCAGATAGCAGATGTTCTGAAAGAGCTGGAAAACCTGGACCCATACAAATCAGCTGGGCTTGACAATCTGGACCCCCTATTTCTGAAACTGTCCGCCGCCATTGTCGCACCCCCTATTACCAGCCTGTTCAACCTCTCCTTCGTATCATCTGAGATCCCCAAGGATTGGAAAGCTGCCGCGGTCATCCCCCTCTTCAAAGGGGGAGACACCCTGGACCCAAACTGTTACAGACCTATATCCATCCTGCCCTGCCTATCTAAGGTCTTCGAAAGCCAAGTCAACAAACAGATCACTGACCATCTCGAATCCCACCGTACCTTCTCCGCTGTGCAATCCGGTTTCCGAGCCGGTCACGGGTGCACCTCAGCCACGCTCAAGGTACTAAACGATATCATAACCGCCATCGATAAAAGACATTACTGTGCAGCCGTCTTCATCGACCTGGCCAAGGCTTTCGACTCTGTCAATCACCATATTCTTATCGGCAGACTCAGTAGCCTCGGTTTTTCTAATGACTGCCTTGCCTGGTTCACCAACTACTTTGCAGACAGAGTTCAGTGTGTCAAATCGGAGGGCATGTTGTCCGGTCCTCTGGCAGTCTCTATGGGGGTACCACAGGGTTCAATTCTCGGGCCGACTCTTTTCTCTGTATACATCAATGATGTTGCTCTTGCTGCGGGCGATTCCCTGATCCACCTCTACGCAGACGACACCATTCTATATACTTCCGGCCCTTCCTTGGACACTGTGCTATCTAACCTCCAAACGAGCTTCAATGCCATACAACACTCCTTCCGTGGCCTCCAACTGCTCTTAACCTTTTGTCAATAGGGGGAGCTGTTAGCATTATTTTTTTTTTTACATTTCCAAATTAAACTGCCTCGTACTCAATTCTTGATCGTACAATATGCATATTATTGTTATTATTGGATAGAAAACAGTCTATAGTTTCTATAGGAGTTGAAATTTTGTCTCTGAGTGGTACAGAACAATTTCTACAGCACTTTTCATGACAGGGTTCAGATTTCAGAAATTTTTACCTCTGATCTGGGGTCTGTTTATAAGGCCACAGTGAATGCTATGAAGAAACCGACACTACCTACGTCTTCCTCTGGGTGTCTGTACGTCATCACGTTTTCAATGAAGTCTATGGGACGTTCACAGCCATTATAAATGACAAAAATGTACAGAGACCCCTCTTTCTCAACGTGCGCCTCAAGCGTGAAGGCCATCGGACCTGCCTCGTTCCAAATCGTTTTCTAACCAGCAGTATTTCTCCGGTCATGTTTTCAGTCGTTATAGTTGTTAAAAACATCATAATGTAGTGAATTTTAACCGTTTTATATCAATTTATATCCGTTTAGTGCGATTTTGAGGAATTTCTTTGTCGTGCACTCTGAAAGTTTGGACACGCTTTAGGGTGTCGGTCGTTGGTGATGGACATTTCGAAGGACAGAGGACATCTATCGACCAAAAGACGTTTATAACATAGAAAGGATACATTGCCCAAGAATATGATGGAAGATCAGCTCAAAGTAAGCAATATTTAATATGATAAACCGTGTTTCTGTCGAAATATTTTAAACGCATACATCGCCATTTTGTTTGGTATAGCTTCACTTGGCCAACCCTGTATTGAAAAGTAAGGATAATTTAAAAAATGTAAATCAGCGGTTGCATTAAGAACTAATTTGTCTTTCGATTCCTGTCAACCCTGTATTTTTTAGTCAAGTATATGATTAGCTTTTAATTAAACTAGATCACTCTGATAGATGACGTCAGACATATTGAGGCTTGATTTCCTAGTATTTTCATTGTGTAACCACGGTTTTGTATGGCTAAATATGCACCTTTTCGAACAAACTGTATATGTATGTTGTAAAATGATGTTACAGGAGTGTCATCGGAAGAATTCTGAGAAGGTTAGTGAAAAAATTAATATCTTTTGGCGGTGGTTACGTTATAGCGCTCTTTGGCTGGAATCGATGCTCTGGTAACGTTGGAACATGTAGTATGCTAACTTATCGATTTATTGTGTTTTCGCTGAAAAACGCTTAGAAAATCTGAAATATGGTCTGAAATCACAAGAACTGGGTCTTTCCATTGCTATGCTTTGTCTATTTTTATGAAATGTTTTATGATGAGTAAATTGGTCATACACGTTGCTCTATCTAGTAATTCTAGTGGATTTGTGATGGTCGGTGCAATTGTAAACTGTGATTTCTACCTGAAATATGCACTTTTTTCTAACAAAAACTATCCTATACCATGAATATGTTATCAGACTGTCATCTGATGGTTTTTTTTATAGGTTATTGGCTATCAATATCTTAGTTGAGCCGAATTGGTGATAGCACCTGAAGGAGTAAGAAACTGATGGAGTTAGAATAGTGGTGTATTTTGCTAACGTGTTTAGCTAATAGATTTACATATTTTGTCTTCCCTGTAAAACATTTTAAAAATCTGAAATGGTGGCTTTATTCACAAGATCTGTATCTTTCATCTGGTGTCTTGGACTTGTGATTTAATGATATTTAGATGCTACTATCTACTTCTGAAGCTATGCTATCTATGCTAATCAGTGTGTGGGGGGTGGGGGGTGCTCCCGGATCCGGGTTTCTGAGGCAGTAAAAGTTAAACGCTAGTAAAACCAAATGCATGCTTTTCAACCGTTCGCTGCCTGCACCCGCACTCCCGACTAGCATCACCACCCTGGACGGTTCCGACCTAGAATATGTGGACATCTATAAGTACCTAGGTGTCTGGCTAGACTGCAAACTCTCCTTCCAGACTCATATCAAACATCTCCAATCCAAAATCAAATCAAGAATCGGCTTTCTATTCCGCAACAAAGCCTCCTTCACTCACGCCGCCAAACTTACCCTAGTAAAACTGACTATCCTACCGATCCTCGACTTCGGCGATGTCATCTACAAAATAGCTTCCAATACTCTACTCAGCAAACTGGATGCAGTTTATTCACAGTGCCATTCGTTTTGTTACTAAAGCACCTTATACGACCCACCACTGCGACCTGTATGCCCTAGTCGGCTGGCCCTCGCTACATGTTCGTCGTCAGACCCACTGGCTCCAGGTCATCTACAAGGCTATGCTAGGTAAAGTGCCGCCTTATCTCAGTTCACTGGTCACGATGGCTACACCCACCCGCAGCACGCGCTCCAGCAGGTGTATCTCACTGATCATCCCTAAAGCCAAAACCTCATTTGGACGCCTTTCCTTCCAGTTCTCTGCTGCCTGCGACTGGAACGAATTGCAAAAATCTCTGAAGTTGGAGACTTTTATCTCCCTCAACAACTTTAAAAATCTGCTATCCGAGCAGCTAACCGATCGCTGCAGCTGTACATAGTCCATCTGTAAACTACCCACCCAATTTACCTACCTCACCCCCCATACTGCTTTTATTTATTTACTTTTCTGCTCTTTTGCACACCAGTATCTCTTCTTGCACATGATCATCTGATGATTTATCACTCCAGTGTTAATCTGCTAAATTGTAATTATTCGATTTATTGCCTACCTCATGCCTTTTGCACACATTGTATATAGATTCTCTTTTTTTTCTACCATGTTATTGACTTGTTTATTGTTTACTCCATGTGTAACTCTGTGTTGTCTGTTCACACTGCTATGCTTTATCTTGGCCAGGTCGCAGTTGCAAATGAGAACTTGTTCTCAACTAGCCTACCTGGTTAAATAAAGGTGAAATAAAATAAAAAAATAAAAAAACAGTGAAAACAGCGTTTTTTAATCTCACAGAATACAATGACATCTCTCACCATAGGAATACATTGCCTGCTCCCCTAAATTCAACCTCAAGCCTATGTGGGTTATGAATGCGATATCAAACAGTCTTCGATGACAATTCATCAGGCCACTATGAGCTCTACCTGTGTTCATTCTACGCTTCCTGGAGCACCCGGAAGTGGTTAAATTCACCCTAAATGTCTTTTGATATACCCAACCTGCAGATTATGAAAACACTGCATTCAACCCTGTGTTATTCAGTCAATTCTTAACGTAACAACTTTAAACTCAGGATTCTGTAAACGCCTACCCCAATGAGGATATGTGTTTACTTTCAGCTTCCTGTGCCAACCGGAAATCCCTAAAATTGGGGTCATAGGGGCTGTTTCGAAAAGTCTGATTTTTCCAAAACGTCATATGTGTGATTAGGCAACCCTCATGAACTGTAATTCTATCAGGCCCAAAATGAAGCCTGTCCCTAAATTGCAGGTGCTTTAAATCGGGATGGCAAGGCAGTGATAGTGGTTCCTCTCCATCCCTCGATGGTGACATGAGAGAAGTGGGACTGTCGTTTTTTACACATTTTATGAAAAATGTCCAAAATGACCAGTGGCACCCCCTGTTGGATGGGCACGGGTGGGGGGTGCTCCTTACCCAACCATGAACCCCTTGCACCCCCCAAAAGGCAATAAAAAAACATTTTTAAATGTGCTCCTGGTAACCTGTTCCAATCACCAGATGCACGGCTGTTCATTTGCAATACGTTTCAATGGGCAAATACCATCACAAATTTTACATGCTCAAAAATCCTGTAGAAAATGCGAAATTGACTGGCTCGATGAACTCGGGATAGCTGGGCAGTGATTCTGGTTCCTCTCCATCGCTCATTGGTGTTGATTTCAGAATGTCAATTTGGTGATGGTTCATCACTGTTTAAACAAATTGCAAATGGACGAAAGTCAACCAGCAAGTCACCGTCCACCAATTCTCATTGGTTACTGACATCCAGGGGAAGGCGGGTGCAGTTCATGTCGACCCATAGGATACATACAGAGCTTTAAACTGATCTGAGAACAGAGCCTCGTTTTCAGACCTTCGCAGTTCCTGTCATGAATTTCGCTGCAGAAAGAGTTCTGTTTCACCCACAGACATAATTCAAACGGTTTTAGAAACTAGAGATTGTTTTCTATCCAATAGTAATAATAATATGCATATTGTACGAGCAAGAATTGAGTACGAGGCAGTTTAATTTGGGAACGATAAATGTTCAAGTTGAAACAGCACCCCCTATAGTGACAAGAAGTTATTAAGAACTAGTGTATCTTTCATTTGCTGTACAACATGTATTTTTTAGTAAAGTTTATGATGAGTTATTTGATTAGATTAGGTGACTGTCCAAGATTTCTCCGGACAATTTTGTGCATTTTGACTACGTATTCACAATTGTAAAACCACGATTTGTACCGCTAAATATGCACATTTTCGAACAAAACATATATGTATTGTGTAACATGATGTTATAGGACTGTCATCTGATGAAGTTTGTCAAGGTTAGTGAATAATTTTATATCTTTGCTGTTTTTTTTGCGATCGCTACCTTTGCGGTGAATGAATGCTGTTGTGTTTCTGGCTATTGTGGTAAGCTAATATAATGCTATATTGTGTTTTCGCTGTAAAACACTTAAAAAATCTGACATATTGGCTGGATTCACAAGATGTTGGGCTTTCATTTGCTGTACGCTGTGTATTTTTCAGAAATGTTTTATGATGAGTAATTAGGTATTTGACGTTGGTCTCTGTAATTATTCTGCCTGCATCGACGCTATTTCAGATTGCAGCTGCAATGTAGAACTGTGATTTATACCTGAAATATGCACATTTTTCTAACAAAACATATGCTATACAATAAATATGTTATCAGACTGTCATCTGATGAAGTTTTTTCTTGGTTAGTGACTATTTATATCTTTATTTGGTCGAATTAGTGATGGCTACCTATGCAGGAAAAAAATGGTGGAAAAAAAGTTGTCTTTCGCTATGGTGGTTAGCTAATAGAAATACATATTTTGTCTTCCCTGTAAAACATTTAAAAAATCGGAAACGATGGCTGGATTCACAAGATCTGTATCTTTCATTTGGTGTCTTGGACTTGTGATTTCATGAACATTTTATTATATGATATCTCTGTAGCTTTAGGCTAGTCTATGCTAGTCTGCTTTTTTGATGGGGGGATCCCGGATCCGGGTTTGTGACTCGTTAGAGGTTAACCTCTCTTGGGCACGTGAGACGGTAGCGTCCCACCTCTTCAACAGCCAGTGAAACTGGTGGGCTCCAAATTCATATACAGAAATACTCATCATAAAAATTCAGAAAACAAAACATATTTTACATAGGTTTAAAGATGAACTGCTTGTGAATCCAACCACGGTGTCAGATTTTTTAAATGCTTTACGGCGAAAGCATACATTACGATTATGAGAACATAGCCCACTAAACAAATCATTACAAACAGAAGCCAGCCAGCTAGAACAGTTACACAATTTAGAAATAGAGATAAAATTAATCCCTTACCTTTGATGATCTACATATGGTTGCAATCAGCAGACAATATTTTCTCAATAAATGTTATTTTTGTTCGATAAAGTATCTTTATACCCAAAAACCTCTGTTTTTGTTTGCGCGTTTTCTTCAGTAATCCACAGGCTAAAACGCAGTAAAAACAGGAAGACAAAAAAAATCCAAATTGTATCCGTAAAGTTCATAGAAATATGTCAAACGATGTTTATATTCAGACCTCAGGTTGTTTTTAGCCTATATATATATATAATCAATAATATTTCAACCGGACAATAACGTCGTCAATATAAAATGTAAACAAGAAACGCACTCTCTCGGTCTTGCGCAGGAAAAAGCTCTGTGACACGACAGGGTCCACTCATTCAGACTGCTCAAACTTCTTCATTTTTCAGAACACAAGCCTGAAACATTTTCTGAAGACTGTTGACATCTAGTGGAAGGCATAGAAACTGCATTTTGAGTCATAAGTCAATGGATACTGTATTGGCATTGAATAGAAAACTACAAAACCCCCCAAAAAAACTACTTCCTGAATGGATTTTTCTCAGGTTTTTGCCTGCCAAATCAGTTCTGTTATACTCACAGACACTATTCTAACAGTTTTGGAAACTTTAGAGTGTTTTCTATCCAAATCTACCAGTTATATGCATATCATATATTCTGGACCCGAGATGCAGGCAGTTTAATTTGGGCATGCATTTCATCCAAAATTCCGAATGCACCTTTCCTATAGAAGCTGAGACCCAACTCCAGTTCGTTGGGTTCTTAACTCTGCACCTTTCCTATAGAAGCTGAGACCCAACTCGTTGGGCTCTTAACTCTGTACCTTTCCTATAGAAGCTGAGACCCAACTCTAGTTCGTTGGGTTCTTAACTCTGCACTTTTTGAGTGATTGTTGACACCTCCAGATTTGCAAATATAACAATAAAATAAGTTGTTTTGAAGAATCCGCAGTTTCTCTTCCTTTCCACATGTGTCCTACAGTTGCAGAGTGTTACTAATCCATGCGTTTCTGTTGTTGTCAAAGTTGTAATTCAACTACATGGTACTGTAATACTCAGACAGACAGACATACAGTAGTTCAACTACATGGTACTGTAATAGATGCCAGAGGATGGGTCTGCGTCAGAAGTGTAGCATTCACTAGCAAATCACTTACTTATGCACAGTCAAAGTATCCTGCCCATTGGTTAGAGTGTTTTGCCTTACGCTGGGCCGTCTGTGAGTAGTTTAGTCATCGGTTAAGGGGCAAGCCTTTTACTGTATGGACAGACAACAATCCATTAACGTACATCCTGTCCAAAGGAAGCGGTGTCAGCAGTCCTGAAGTCACAAGTGGAGGCTGGTCTACAGAGCCTCAGCTCACTCAGTCACTGGTGCCATCTGAGATGTCAGATGTGAGAGTCCTATCCCGTGATGACCTGATATCAAAGCAGCATCAGGATGACACACTCACCAGAGTTGTCTTCTACGTGGACAGAGGCCGGAGACCTTCTAGTAGGGAATGTGGCCATGAACCAATCGAGGCTCTGTGGATCCTGAAGACCTGGGAGAAGCTCACTCTGAAAATGGGTGTACTATGTATACTGCAAAAGTTTGCTGTCAAAGAAGATGCACCAGTATGTAGTACCTACCTCCATGAGGGCGACAGTCTTGAAGGGTGTCCCGATGAAGCCGGACATCAGGGGCTACAGCGGACGTTGTACCTGACGAGACAGAGGTTCTTATGGCATGGTCTGGAGTCTGATGTGAGAGAGTACGTCAAGACCTGCAGGAGGTGTGTGATCAGTAAGGCCCCCGAGCCAGAGGCCAGAGCTCCATTGGAGAATATCATCACGACTGAGCCCCTTGAGTTGGTGTGTGTGGACTTCTGGTCTGCTGAAGACTCCAACAACAAGTCCTTGGATGTTCTGGTCATCACTGACCATTTTACTAAGATGGCCCATGTCTTCTTGTGTCCGAACCAATCAGCTAAAGCAGTGGCCCTTCAGCTGTGGAACAGCATCTTCTGTGTGAATGATTTTCCTCGGCGTATCCACTCCGACCAAGGGGCCAACTTTGAAAGTAAATTGATTGCTGAGTTGTTGAGTGCTGCAGGAGTCCAGAAGTTGCACACGACTCCCTACCATCCGATGGGGAATGGGTGAGTCGAAAGGTTCAATAGAACACTGGGAAACATGATCAACGGCCTCTTCACACAATTTCTTTATAGTCACGGCCTCCAACGGCCTCTTCACAATTTATTTATAGTCACGGCCTCCAACTGCCTCTTCACAATTTATTTATAGTCACTGCCTCCGACTGCCTCTTCACAATTTATTTATAGTCACTGCCTCCGACTGCCTCTTCACAATGTATTTATAGTCACTGCCTCCGACTGCCTCTAATGATCTAAAGATCTTTCTGAACCGTTCCTCTGTAGCAACTCCCTCTGTTCACTGACCTATTAAAATAGATCACCTATAAAGCTTCCACAAAGTTTCCAAGATATATTCTGAGATCTCCACTATTCTGGATATTTCCTATATCCCGAAATATTCCCCGGATATTCCTGACTCCCACAAATTAATCCTGGACGAGCCCCCAAATTGTCTGCAGGATTAACCATTCAACTCCACCCTGCTTACCCAATAGCAGTCCAGTAATTCCTGGTCATTAACCCCTACAGATCTGCCGCTCTGCCTTACCACTGAGCTAGTCGACAGCTAGGGACTGTGCCTCAGACTCAACAGTAAGGGTCTTACAGTAAAGTGGGATTTCCTCAGAGCCTAATGCTGCCTCACCCTCACTCTATAAACCCTGCACCTCTTCAGGATCATCCAGGACAGAGTTTCTTCCGTAGAAAACTATGATGGGGTGCCCCCTGTAAACTGGGTTGGTTTAGCCCAGAATCCCCCCTCTTATGACTCCGTCAAGCATTTCGCTACACCTGCAATAACATCTGCTAACTATGTGTATGTGACCAATAAAATGTGATTTTATTTATACCAGCCACTCAGGTCTCCTCTAGACTAACTAACCAGATGCAAAAAATCCTCAATTATTTAAGTCTATTTCAGAAACTGAAAGTAAAACGACATGCACTTGTATGACTCTTTGATGACACAGGGTTTCAGAACAATAAAGCAAGTTTATTCAACATTTCAGAAACAGGCATCCCACATAAATCAGTCAATCACAAATCAATATCACCAATCAATGATAAGCAACATCAACAGTAAATAAAGCAAGATAGCACCCTTAGTACACTCCATTATCATTAACTTTTAAAACATTTATTTCCATTTATTTCTAAACATTAACATTCCCTCTACTTATAATCCCACTCGATCCTATTCTTCCCATTACTTCCTAAACATTAACATTCCCTACTCAATTATAATCCCACTCGATCCTATTCTTCCCATTACTTCCTAAACATTAACATTCCCTACTCAATTATAATCCCACTCGATCCTATTCTTCCCATTACTTCCTAAACATTAACATTCCCTACTCAATTATAATCCCACTCGATCCTATTCTTCCCATTACTTCCTAAACATTCAACATTTTTAAACCCTTCAATAATTATACCATTTCATCATTATAACATGTCATTACCAACCTCCTACAGACCATAAGGCCTTGTCCTTTAAACCTAACCAACACAGTCTAGAAGCATCGTACCTTAATTAAAGCAACCAACATTAAAACATTCTGAACCATTTTACTGCATTACTTGAATCACCTTGTAATATCTCCCACTATGTTTCAATATTTAACATATTTAACCTTTCATTATTTTCTTCATAAATTCATAATTAATTTCTTCTTCTTTTCTTTAATCAATGTCAATTCTCTCTCTATGTTCATTCTTCTTTGTGTTCCACGTGTGTGTGTGTGTGTGTGTGTGTGTGTGTGTGTGTGTGTGTGTGTGTGTGTGTGTGTGTGTGTGTGTGTGTGTGTGTGTGTGTGTGTGTGTGTGTGAGAGTGATTGGGGCCTTCCTAACCATGTCCTCAGTCACTAAAATGTCACAGAACTGGGCCTTGCCAACTAGTCTTGAAACCTCTATGTCCATCTTCAACATCCATCTTCACTTCCTGGACAAAGACCTGATGTTTCACCAGATGTCAAACCTCTTGTCTGTCAGGAAGGGTCTTCTGTCCTGGATTCAGCCTTCTCTTCCTGGACTAAGACCTGATGTTGTTTCACCAGATCTCAAACCTCTTGTCTGTCAGGAAGGGTCTTCTGTCCTGGATTCAGCCTTCTCTTCCTGGACTAAGACCTGATGTTGTTTCACCAGATGTTAAACCTCTTGTCTGTCAGGAAGGGTCTTCTGTCCTGGATTCAGCCTTCTCTTCCTGGACTAAGACCTGATGTTGTTTCACCAGATGTTAAACCTCTTGTCTGTCAGGAAGGGTCTTCTGTCCTGGATTCAGCCTTCTCTTCCTGGACTAAGACCTGATGTTGTTTCACCAGATCTCAAACCTCTTGTCTGTCAGGAAGGGTCTTCTGTCCTGGATTCTATTGTTGAAGAGTCTATAGAACATGATAATTATTACATCATTAGACAACACATCTCCATCCTCCAACAGTTGACCCCAGAAACAGACACACCCATATGATCTCACACACACACACGACCTTACCGTACGGTGTGTTGGTAGAGACCAGTTGGAGTATTCTGTCAGTCAGAGCATCAGTGATGTCATTGTGGCTCAGGCTGAGAGAGAGAGAGAGAGAGAGAGAGAGAGAGAGAGAGAGAGAGAGAGAGAGAGAGAGAGAGAGAGAGAGAGAGAGAGAGAGAGAGAGAGAGAGAGAGAGAGAGAGAGAGAGAGAGAGAGAGAGAGAGAGAGAGAGAGAGAGAGAGAGAGAGAGAGAGAGAGAGAGAGAGAGAGAGAGAGAGAGAGAGGTCACGATCAGATGAGCTCCTGCCTTTTTCAGCATTTTCTTTAAAAAATATACATTTAGAGTTAGATAAACCTGGATTTTTTGTCAGGAACACATACAGGATGCTACCCTCTACAACATAACCCTCACTTCAAATCTAAACTCAAAACCTACAACCTGATTTTGGACGGAATTACGGAATCACCTAAAAAGTTCACAAATACCAAGGATTATAATTCTACACAGCAAATCCTCTGGAAAACAACAGAAACCTGAAAACACAACCCAACCTGGAACTGAGTGAGTAATGTTTAGTCTGAAACTATATTCTATTTCCAAAAGCCAAGAAGAAAAATACATGACATTACTTTATAAGGACTGAATGGTAACATAATTCTGCCAAGCTTGATACAACTTCAACTAGCACTTAAGTGTCAAGTGAGAGGTGTCAAAGCCCATTAGCCCAACAATGGCAGGAGAGTCGAATAATCTACCCCAACCAAATGGAGAGGCCTTAGAAGCTGCCTCCCGCTGTTCAGAGGTAATTAAAATACAGTACCCTGTGAGTGTAAAGAATGATAAGTCAAGAAAAGATCACAAAATGAAGCTCCTTATGGAAAATCAAGAGACTTTTTGCTGACTATTACAAAAATGGGAACATCAGCAACCTTATCTTCCACACAAACCATCCAGTGGCATGGCACAGTGCTATATTAGCACACTACCCCTTTGTTAAGAGAGGGGGGGTTAACGAGGGGTGGAAACTCAGGATACTTGACAACGAGGACTCTGAGTCAGCTAATATAAATCTATATAAGTCTGGAACAGTATTGGTACAGGGCAACCACAAACAGTTTCAGCTGGACTTTCACCTAATCAAAGAATTAGCCCAGCAGGAGAAGCTCTCCCTTGATAAAGATACCCCCACCCCAAGCGGGTCAGACCAGACCTCTTCATCATATAACCCCACAGACGAGCAACCCTCAGCAGACAGTCAACCTCCCAGTACAGAGTACTTCTCCCTCATTGAAATGAAGGATAAATTCACCCAGCTGGAGGTAAGGCAGGTGGAGCAGGAACAGCAGGTGATCACACTCCAGTCAGCACAGACCCAGACAACAGTCCAGCACAACAACACCCCCTTAACCAGACCTGGAGAGCTGGAGGTGGAGAAAGACATATCTGCACTCTGGACAGTGGTGAGACAACATCAACAGGAGAAAGAGCAGGAGCAGGAGAAGAACAGAGCACTAGAGGAGAGGATCAGACTGCTGGAGGAGAGGGAGAGGGGGATGGAGGAGAGGATCAGACTGCTGGAGGAGAGGTTGAGGGGGATGGCATGTGACAGAGAACAACCCACTAGAGAGGTGGCAATCCCCACAGAGACGCCAGCAGAACAGCCCACCTCAGCACCCGACAAAAGTCTCGACACCACAGCAGAACAGTCCACACCAGACCCTGACCATAGAGTCGACATCACAGCAGAACAGACAAAAGAAAAACCCCAAGCCCAGCAGCTCTCACCCCCTCTGAGCACCCCCCCTGTCAGCCACCCTGATAGCCCTCCTGACAATCCCCCCACACCCACTGAGGACAAACACAAGACACAGATTGTCATCCTTATGGACTCAAATGGGAAATATATAGAAGAAAAAAAACTTTTTCCCAAACACAGTGTGTCTAAACTCTGGTGTCCAAACACCCAGCGCGCCCTAGACCTTCTGTCTGAGGACAAACTAGGCTCACCTAGCCACATAATAATACACACAGGCACAAACGACCTGAGAGCACAGCAGGAAAGGGTGGCCACAGCACTGAAGGGAGTGATTGATAAAGCTTCTTCTACTTTCCACAACGCACAAGTGGTTATCTCCACCCTGCTACCACGAAAAGACTTCCACCCTGCTACAATGCAGCGGGTAAACGCAAGCATTTCACGTGACTGTGCCTCAAAACCAAATGTTTTTCTGGCCCACCACTCCACCCTGGACTTGAACAGCCTCTATGACCAGGTCCACAAGGCAGCAGTGCCCACCTTTGCCCGGACTCTAAAGGACATCGCTCTCAAACGCAGCCCCAACACTTCACACAGGAGCAACAGATCAAGAGACACCCCACCCAGACCAGCGAGACACCCTCCAAGACCTTCAGGACCCCCCCCTGGACCTACACATAGAGGACCCACGCCAAGAGGACTTACATCCAGACCACAGCACCCCCAGACACACCCCCACCCCAACCAATCAACACCCCCCCACATCAACCATGCCCACACCCAATTTAGGCCCCCTCAGATCAGACCTATGCCACTCCTGCCCACCCCATGCACCCCACCCCCGCAAAGAGGGCATCAACATGGAAGTCACACATACGCCCAGGTAGTGAGCGGGCAAACAGGCCCAACCCCCACTCTTACACTCGCCCAAGCCAACGGCATGTACCAGATGCTCAGCAGGCTCTGCTCACACTTACTGGCCTGAGGCCAAACCACACGGCCAACAACATTGGACACGTTATGGAACAAAAAGCCTTCACTATATCATCCTGGAATATCCAAGGCCTGAGGTCATCTGCCTTTGGCCTAAAGAGCAGGAACCCGGACTTCACCAAAGAAATCGGTAATGCAGACATTCTCATCCTGCAAGAAACCTGGTACAGAGGAGACGGACCCACTGGTTGCCCTCTAGGTTACAGAGAGCTGGTAGTCCCATCCACCAAACTACCAGGTGTGAAACAGGGAAGGGACTCAGGGGGAATGCTAATTTGGTATAGAGCAGACCTAACTCACTCCATTAAATTAATCAAAACAGGAACATTTTCTATTTGGCTAGAAATTCAAAAGGAAATTATCTTAACAGAGAAAAATGTCCTCCTGTGTGCTACCTATATCCCCCCACTAGAATCCCCATACTTTAATGAAGACAGCTTCTCCATCCTGAAGGAGGAAATCAATCATTTCCAGGCCCAGGGACATGTATTAGTCTGTGGCGACCTAAATGCCAGAACTGGACAAGAACCTGACACCCTCAGCACACAGGGGGACAAACACCTGCCTGCAGGTGACAGCATTCCCTCCCCCATATGCCCCCCTAGGCACAACTATGACAACATAACCAACAAAAACGGGTCACAACTCCTGCAGCTCTGTCGCACGCTGGGTATGTACATAGTCAATGGTAGGCTTCGAGGGGACTCCAATGGTAGGTTCACCTATAGCTCATCTCTTGGCAGTAGCACTGTAGACTACTTTATCACTGACCTCAACCCAGAGTCTCTCAGAGCGTTCACAGTCAGCCCACTGACACCCCTATCAGACCACAGCAAAACCACAGTCTACTTGAACAGAGCAATACTCAATCATGAGGCATCAAAGCCAAAGGAACTGAGTAACATTAAGAAATGCTATAGATGGAAGGAATGCAGTTTGGAAACCTACCAAAAAACTATTAGACAACAGCAAATTCAATCCCTTTTAGACAACTTCCTGGGTAAAACATTCCACTGCAATAGTGAAGGTGTAAACTTGGCAGTAGAAAATCTTAACAGTATATTTGACCTCTCAGCTTCCCTATCAAATCTAAAAATCTCAAATAGAAAACCGAAGAAAATGAACAACAATGACAAATGGTTTGATGAAGAATGCAAAAATCTAAGAAATAAATTGAGAAACCTGTCCAACCAAAAACATAGAGACCCGGAAAACCTGAGTCTACGCCTTCACTATGGTGAATCACTAAAACAATACAGAAATACACTACGGAAAAAGAAGGAACAGCACATCAGAAATCAGCTCAATGTAATTGAAGAATCCATAGACTCTAACCACTTCTGGGAAAATTGGAAAACACTAAACAAACAACAACACGAAGAATTATCTATCCAAAATGGAGATGTATGGGTAAACCACTTCTCCAATCTTTTTGGCTCTATAACAAAGAATATAGAGCAAAAACATATACATGATCAAATACAAATCCTAGAATCAACTATTAAAGACTACCAGAACCCACTGGATTCTCCAATTACCTTGAACGAGTTACAGGACAAAATAAAAACCCTCCAACCCAAAAAGGCCTGTGGTGTTCATGGTATCCTTGACCTTTTGTCAATAGGGGGAGCTGTTAGCACTATTTTTTTCTTGACGTCTCCAAATTAAACTGCCTCGTACTCAATTCTTGCTCGTACAATATGCATATTATTATTACTATTGGATAGAAAACAATCTCTAGTTTCTAAAACCGTTTGAATTATGTCTGTGGGTGGAACAGAACTCATTCTACAGCACTTTCCTTCCTAGGGAGTGAGATTTCAGAAATCTTGGCCTCTGTTCCCAGGTCAGTTGTTATGTCCCTGTGAATGCTGTGGGGCTACAAACACTGCATACGCCTTCCTCTAGATGTCAGTAAGTGGTGACAATTTGAATGGAGTCGATTGCGCAATCTGGGACCTCACATAAGACATAAGGGCGGAAGTACCTTTCTTTTCGATCGTGCGCCTGACTCAGGATGGACGTCGGACTGGCCTCATTCCAAGCTTTGGTTTAGCCAGTTCTATCTCTCCGGTCATGTTTTTATTCGTTATAGTTGTTAATTAAAGACATCATAAGGTAGTTAATTTAAACCGACTTATAGGAATTTATATCAGTTTATTGCGATTTTCTGGCATTCCTTTGTGACGCGCTCTCAACATTTGGACACATTTCCGGTACATGCCGAACGTTAGCAGCGATTTCGACAGGACAAGAGTACATCTTTCGACCAAAAGACGATGGTTCTGGACAAAAGACACCTTTCCCAAGATTCTGATGCGAGTTCATCTAAAAGTAAGAACTATTTATGCTGATAAATCGTTGTTCTGTTGAAAAATGTTAAATGCATAAGCTGCCATTAATTTCAGTGTAGCCTTGCTTCAGCGCACGCTGTATTGCGCAGTAAAGTTAATTTAAAAAATGTAATTCAGCGATTGCATTAAGAACTAATTTGTCTTTCAATTGCTGTCCAACCTATATTTTTTTAGTCAAGGTTATGAATAGTTTTATATAAAAATAGGAGTCTTTCCAAGATGGCGCCGGACCGATTGCTTGAGTAGTTGGACACTATTTGCATTGTATAAGTACGATTTGTGCCGCTAAATATGCACATTTTCGAACAAACTCTATATGCATTGTGTAATATGATGTTACAGGACTGTCATCTGAAAAATTCTGAGAAGGTTAGTGAAAAAATTAATATATTTTGGTGGTGATAACGTTATCGCGCTTTTTGCCTAGAATCAATGCTGGGGTGATGTTAGCTCATGTGGTATGCTAATATAACGCTATATTGTGTTTTCGCTGTAAAACACTTAGAAAATCTGAAATATTGTCTGGATTCACAAGATGTTGGGCTTTCATTTGCTGTACGCTGTGTATTTTTCTGAAATGTTTTAAGATGAGTAATTAGGTAATACACGTTGCTCTCTGTAGTTATTCTAGTCGCTTTGGGTGAGTTTTGTGATAGTGGCTGCAATGGTAAACTGTGATTTATACCTGAAAAATTCACATTTTTCTAAAAAAACATATGCTATACCATAAATATGTTATCAGACTGTCATCTTATGAAGTTGTTTCTTGGTTAGTGGCTATATATATCTTTATTTAGTCAAATTAGTGATAGCTACTGATGGAGTAAAAAACTGGTGGAGTAAAAAAAGTGGTGTCTTTTGCTAACGTGGTTAGCTAATAGATTTACATATTGTGTCTTCCCTGTAAAACATTTTAAAAATCAGAAATGATGGCTGGATTCACAAGATCTGTATCTTTCATCTGGTGTCTTGGACTTGTGATTTAATGATATTTAGATAATTGTATTTACTTGTGACGCTATGCTAGGCTATGCTAGTCATCTTTTTTACTGTGGGGGGTGCTCCCGGATCCGGATTTCGTAGCAAGTAAAAGTTAATGAAATTATCAAATATACAGACAACAAATTCCAATTGGCTATACTAAAACTCTTTAACATCGTCCTTAGCTCTGGCATCTTCCCCAATATTTGGAACCAAGGACTGATCACCCCAATCCACAAAAGTGGAGACAAATTTGACCCCAATAACTACCGTGGAATATGCGTCAACAGTAACCTTGGGAAAATACTCTGCATTATCATTAACAGCAGACTCGTACATTTCCTCAATGAAAACAATGTACTGAGCAAATGTCAAATTGGCTTTTTACCAAATTACCGTACAACAGACCATGTATTCACCCTACACACCCTAATTGACAACCAAACAAACTAAAACAAAGGCAAAGTCTTCTCATGCTTTGTTGACTTCAAAAAAGCCTTCGACTCAATTTGGCATGAGGGTCTGCTATATAAATTGATGGAAAGTGGTGTTGGGGGAAAAACATACGACATTATAAAATCCATGTACACAAACAACAAGTGTGCGGTTAAAATTGGCAAAAAACACACACATTTCTTCACACAGGGTCGTGGGGTGAGACAGGGATGCAGCTTAAGCCCCATCCTCTTCAACATATATATCAACGAATTGGCGAGGGCATTAGAACAGTCTGCAGCACCTGGCCTCACCCTACTAGAATCCGAAGTCAAATGTCTACTGTTTGCTGATGATCTGGTGCTTCTGTCACCAACCAAGGAGGGCCTACAGCAGCACCTAGATCTTCTGCACAGATTCTGTCAGACCTGGGCCCTGACAGTAAATCTCAGTAAGACCAAAATAATGGTGTTCCAAAAAAGGTCCAGTCGCCAGGACCACAAATTTCATCTAGACACCGTTGCCCTAGAGCACACAAAAAACTACACATACCTCGGCCTAAACATCAGCACCACAGGTAACTTCCACAAAGCTGTGAACGATCTGAGAGACAAGGCAAGAAGGGCATTCTATGCCATCAAAAGGAACATAAATTTCAACATACCAATTAGGATCTGGCTAAAAATACTTGAATCAGTCATAGAGCCCATTGCCCTTTATGGTTGTGAGGTCTGGGGTCCGCTCACCAACCAAGATTTCACAAAATGGGACAAACACCAAATTGAGACTCTGCAGGCAGAATTCTGCAAAAATATCCTCCGTGTACAACGTAGAACACCAAATAATGCATGCAGAGCAGAATTAGGCCGATACCCACTAATTATCAAAATCCAGAAAAGAGCCGTTAAATTCTACAACCACCTAAAAGGAAGCGATTCCCAAACCTTCCATAACAAAGCCATCACCTACAGAGAGATGAACCTGGAGAAGAGTCCCCTAAGCAAGCTGGTCCTAGGGCTCTGTTCACAAACACAAACACACCCCACAGAGCCCCAGGACAACAGCACAATTAGACCCAACCAAACCATGAGAAAACAAAAAGATAATTACTTGACACATTGGAAAGAATTAACAAAAAAACAGAGCAAACTAGAATGCTATTTGGCCCTAAACAGAGAGTACACAGTGGCAGAATACCTGACCACTGTGACTGACCCAAACTTAAGAAAAGCTTTGACTATGTACAGACTCAGTGAGCATAGCCTTGCTATTGAGAAAGGCCGCCGTAGGCAGACATGGCTCTCAAGAGAAGACAGGCTATGTGCCCACTGCCCACAAAATGAGGTGGAAACTGAGCTGCACTTCCTAACCTCCTGCCCAATGTATGACCATATTAGAGACACATATTTCCCTCAGATTACACAGATCCACAAAGAATTCGAAAACAAATCCAATTTTGATAAACTCCCATATCTACTGGGTGAAATTCCACAGTGTGCCATCACAGCAGCAAGATTTGTGACCTGTTGCCACAAGAAAAGGGCAACCAGTGAAGAACAAACACCATTGTAAATACAACCCATATTTATGTTTATTTATTTTAACTTGTGTGCTTTAACCATTTGTACATTGTTACAACACTGTATATATATACTAGAACATTTGTAATGTCTTTATTGTTTTGAAACTTCTGTATGTGTAATGTTTACTGTTAATTTTTATTGTTTATTTCACTTTTGTATATTATCTACCTCACTTGCTTTGGCAATGTTAACACATGTTTCCCATGCCAATAAAGCCCCTTGAATTGAATTGAATTGAGATAGAGAGAGAGACAGACACAGAGACATAGAGACACAGAGACACAGAGACACAGAGACACAGAGACACAGAGACACAGAGACACAGAGACACAGAGACACAGAGACATAGAGAGAGAGAGAGAGAGAGAGAGAGAGAGAGAGAGAGAGAGAGAGAGAGAGAGAGAGAGAGAGAGAGAGAGAGAGAGAGAGAGATCAGACATTTGTCATGTAGTCACATGGACAGACACACACACACACACACACACAGTGAAAGCCACTCACTCCAGGACTTGTACTTTATGCAGGTGTGTGATCAGGGGCTGTAGGTGGTGGTCTGTGAGTTGACAGTGGCTGAGGTCCAGTTTTGACAGACCCTCTGAGTGTTCCAGAACCAGGGCCAGAGATCCACAGGCCTTCTGGTCCAGCCTGGTCTCACTGAGGTCCAGCTCCCCATCCAGGGCTCTGCACAGGGACTCTGCGTGCCTCAGCAGCCCGTCTTCAATCCCCTCACACACAAGGTCCAGCAGCTGAAGTAGCAGAGCTTTGCTGGAGCTGAGAGGACAAGAAGCAGAGACAACATCATGACACAGAGTAGGTCTAACTTCTACTGATAAACTAGTTGGTCAAATGTTTGTCTCTGTGTGTCTAACCTCAGCTTGACAATATGCAGGATGGGAAGCAGCTCCCTCAGTGCTCTGTCCTCCACCTCACAGTCTCTTAGGATGAGCTGGACCTGGTTCTGGACCAGCTGGGTGCTGTGTTGGTTCTGCTTCAGAACAGAGTTGATGGCCCTGCAGTGGTCAGTGGTCAGACACAGAGCCTTCTCCTGGTCCTGAGCTGACAGGTCCACAGAGGAGGAGCAGGAGAAGTCCAGCCTGTAGTGCAGAGACCTGAGCAGCCATACTGCTGTTGGTGGTGATGATGGTGCCCCCTGCTGGATCTGAGAGGCAGCACAGCACTGGAGGAAACTCAGTAGTAACCTCCTGTCAACACTACAGAGAGAGAGACTTGTTTACACAACATCACACATTAAAACACTGATAAAGACAATACAACTCTGTTAGTCAGGTCAACTCCCAGGCGATCCCCTTCAATTCTACCCCTAGCTGAGGTAAACCTCTTCTGGCTAGGGGGCAGTATTCGGAAGATTGGAGAGCTGGCGTGCCCAAAGTAAAATTCCTGTTTCTCAGACTCAGAAGCTAGGATATGCATACAATTGGTGGATGTGGATAGAAAACACTCTACAGTTTCCAAAACTGTTAAAATAATGTCTGTGAGTATAACAGAACTGATATGGCAGGCGAAAACCCGAAGAAAATCTGACTAGAAAAAAAAAGAAATCAATCACAGGCTTTTATTTTGTAAAGCTATAGAAAACTCCTATGTCCGTCCACCAGATTGCAATTGATATAGCTTACACTAGCTGTCAACCGTCTTTATTCAAGGTTTTGAGGCTATTATTTTGAAAAATGAATAAGAATTTTGACTTACAGTGTGGTGACTGCTAGGGTCACATCAGTGGTTTTGTGCGCAATGGAGGAGGCGCGCGTGCTAATTTGGCGTTCTTATTGAACACAGTCCTTTTGTCACGACTTCCACCGAAGTCGGCTCCTCTCCTTGTTCGGGCGGCGTTTTGCGGTCAACGTCACCGGCTTACTAGCCATCGCTGCTCCATTTTTCTATTATCCATTTGCTTTGTCTTTTTCCCTGCACACCTGGTTTACATTCCCAATCACACTGATCCAACATCTTCGTGCCATGATGGATCGAGTTGTCCAGACCATGGACCGCTGGGAGAGACAGCGCCTCGATCAACGCAACAGGGGTTACCTCTACCCTCCTGGATCCAGTCCCAGTTGCATGCGTCTCTCCCTTCCCAGGGAGTATGATGGGACGGCAGCCCGGTGCCAGGGGTTCATATTACAACTGGACCTGTACCTGGCCACCATTCACCCTGCTCCCTCGGGAAGGGAGAGGGTGCCCGCCCTCATCTCATATCTCTCGGGGAGAGCTCTGGAGTGGGCAAACGCCGTGTGGGGAGAAGGAGACGTGGCGTTGGACCACTTCGAAGAGCGGCTCTTCCACTTGAGACAGGGGACGAGGAGCGCCCAGGAGTTTGCCCTGAAATTCCGGACCTTATCTGCCAGAGCAGGATGGAACGACAGGGCCCTTATCGACCATTACCGATGCAGCCTGCGCGAGGACGTCAGACGAGAGTTGGCCTGAGGCTGGAGGAGGGGCCTTCACGTGCACCATCTGTGGCCGCAGAGGGCACACTGCCGGTCGGTGCCGGGTTGGTCCCTCTGGGAGTTGAGGCAGCAGGCAGGGCACTCTGGCGTCACCCCAGGTGAGTCTGCACCACTCTCATCCAGAGTCCTCTGTTGGCCACCTGTTTGTACCTGTTTGATTTCCTGATTTTATCCCCACATTCCCAGCATGAGGCGCTCGTCGATTCAGGCGCAGCTGGGAATTTTATAGACAGAGCGCTCGCCCTTAGTGTAGGGATCCCCATTATTCCTGTGGTTAGACCTTTCCCAGTACACGCTCTGGATAGTCGACCATTGGAGTCCGGGCTGATCAGGGAAGCTACTATCTCCCTGGCCTAGGTGACTCAGGGGAGGCACGAAGAGAGAATCAGTCTCTTTCTCATTGACTCTCCTGTGTTTCCTGTGGTACTGGGCCTTCCCTGGATAGCTCATCATGACCCCATCATTTCATGGCAACAGAGGGCTCTCACAGGGTGGTCGTGAGAGTGCTAGGGGAGGTGTGTAGGGGTTTCCGTTGGTGCTACCACAATGGAAAGTCCAGATCAGGTCTGCACTGTGCGCATTCCCCCCAAATATGCCGATTTGGCTCTCGCCTTCTGTAAAAAGAAGGCGACTCAATTACCACCTCATCGACGGGCCGATTGTGCGATAAATCTCCTGGTAGACGCTGCTCTTCCCAGGAGTCACGTGTATCCCCTGTCTCTGAATCCCTGCGTCAGAGGTACATTTGGTCCCCCACTTCACCCTTCTCCTCGAGTTTATTTTTTGTGAAAAAGAAGGATGGAGGTCTGCGCCCGTGCATTGATTATCGAGGTCTCAATCAAAATCACGGTGAGTTACAGTTACCCGCTACCTCTTATCGCCACGGCGATTGAGTCAATGCACGTGGCGCACTTTTTCACTAAACTGGATCTTAGGAGCGCGTACAACCTGGTGCGTATCCGGGAGGGAGACGAGTGGGAGACGGCGTTTAGTACCACCTCAGGGCATTATGAGTACCTCGTCATGCCGTATGGGTTGATGAATGCTCCATCAGTCTTCAAATCCTTTGTAGACGAGATTTTCAGGGACCTGCACGGGCAGGGTGTAGTGGTGTATATCGATGACATTCTAATATACTCCGCTACACGCGCCGAGCATGTGTCCTTGGTGCGCAGGGTACTTGGACGACTGTTGGAGCATGACCTGTACGTCAAGGCTGAGAAATGCCTGTTCTTTCAGCAAGCAGTCTACTTCCTAAGGGACCGCATTTCAGCCGTAAGTAATTAGCCGACTCCCAAGACGGTAAAGGAGGTGCACCAATTTTTGGGGTTTGCCAATTACTACCGGAGATTTATCCAGGATTTTGGCCAGGTGGCTGCTCCCATTACCTCACTGCTGAAGGGGGGCCCAGTGCGTTTGCAGTGGTTGGATGAGGCGGACAGAGCTTTTGGTCACCTTAGGGCTCTGTTTACCTCGGCTCCCGTGCTGGCCTGTCCGGATCCCTCTTTGGCGTTCATAGTGGAGGTGGATGCGTCAGAGGCCGGGATAGGAGCCGTACTCTCTCAGCGCTCGGGTACGCCATCGAAGCTCCGCCCCTGTGCTTTCTTCTCTAAGACGCTCAGCCCGGCGAGCGAAACTATGAACTATGAACTTTCCTCATCTGGACTGACCACCGCAACCTGGAGTACATCCGGGCAGCTAGGAGACTGAATCCTCGTCAGGCAAGGTGGGCCATGTTCTTTACCCGTTTTTTGTTTACCCTGTCTTACAAACCAGCTTCCCAGAATGTTAAGGCAGATGCACTGTCCCGACTGTATGACACAGAAGAGCGGCCCATGAATCAGACTCCCATACTCCCGGCTTCCTGCTTGGTAGTGCCCGTCGTCTGGGAGCTGGACGCGGACATTGAGCAGGCATTGCGTACAGAGCCCGCTTCCCCCCCCCAGTGTCCCGTCGGGCGTCTGTACGTTCCGTCTGCTGTCCGGGACCAGTTGATCTATTGGGCCCACACGTCACCCTTCTCTGGTCATCCGGAGATCGGTCGGACGGTGCGCTGTCTAACTGGGAAGTACCTAATGGCCCACCTTGGCAAAGGACGTGAGGGTTTATGTTTCCTCCTGCTCGGTGTGCGCCCAGTGTAAGGCTCCTAGACACCTGCCCAGAGGTAAGCTACATCCCTTACCCATTCCACAACGGCCGTGGTCACATCTGTATGTGGATTTTTTGACGGATCTTCCTCCCTCACAGAGAACCACCATGATCTCGCTCTGCCTCTCCTCCACTAACCTCTCCCCCTTTCAATGTGTATTGGGGTACCAGCCGGTTCTGGCACCGTGGCATCAGAGTCAGACCGAGGCTCCCGCGGTGGACGATTGGTTCAGGCGAGCAGAGGAGACCTGGGAAGCCACCCATGGTAACGTCACCGCAGTGAGGCCCCGGTGTTCGCACCGTGGGACCGGGTCTGGCTCTCGACCCGAAATCTGACCCTCCGCCTGCCCTGCCGGAAGCTGGGTCTGCGGTTTGTGGGGCCATTTAAAGTCCATAGGAGAGTGAACGAGGTTTGTTATAGGTTACAGCTTCCCCCCGATTACCGTATTAACCCCTCGTTCTATGTGTCTCTCCTCAGGCCGGTGGTGGCTGGCCCGCTCCAGGAGTCTGAGGTGTGGGAGGTTCCTCCGCCCCATCTGGACATCGAGGGGACTCCGTCCGTTCCATCCTGGATTCGAGGCGTCGGGTGAGGGGCCTTCAGTACCTCGTGAAGTGGGATGGGTATGGTCCGGAGTAGAGGTGCTGGGTACTGGTGGCAGATGTGTTGGACCCTGAACTTCTACGGGAGATCCATCGTCGCCGGCCGGATCATCCCTGAGGCCGGTGTCAGTGCGCAGCTGGAGCCACGCGTCAAGGGGGGGGGGGGTACTGTCACGACTTTCACCAAAGTCAGCTCCTCTGCTTGTTCGGGCAGTGTTTGGCGTCAACATCATCAGCTTTCTAGCCATCGCCGCTCCATTTTTCTATTATCCATTTGTTTTGTCTTTTTCCCTGCACACCTGGTTTACATTCCCAATCACACTGCATGTATTTATTCCTCTGTCCCCCTCCATGTCGTTGTGTGTGATTGCTTTATGTAGTGCTTGTTGCACGTTTGTTCTGGTGCGCGTCGGGTTTTTGTGCCCATATTTTGATTTATATTAAATGGCTAATTGCTGCTAACTGACTTCACTGCCACCAGTTAGAGCATCCGCTACACCTTTCCGTATGAAATGTTATCATTGATTTACATTTTAGACAACCTGAGGATATAGACACGTTGTTTGACTTGTTTCGACGAAGTTTACCGGTAGCTTTTAGAACTTCTTTGTCTGCATTTTTCAAAGAGAGAAACCGGTGGATTACTGAGTCAAGCGCGCCAGCTAAACAGACTTCTTTTGAAAAAAAAAAGGACTTTATCGAACAAAAGGACCACTTATGATTGCAACCAGCTGAAGATCTTCAAAGGTAAGTGATACATTTTATCGCTATTTCTGACTTTCGTGATGGCTCTGCTTGGATTGAAAATGAATGTATTGCTTTCGTGTGTCCTCAGATAATTTTCGCCGTAAAGCCTTTTTGAAATCTGACACAGCGGCTGTATTAACAAGAAGTGTATCTTTTAAATTATGTAAGATACTTACATCGTCATGAAGGTTTAATATTATGAAGTTAGTGTTTTTGAATTTGCGCTCTGCAATTTACCGAATGTTGTCAAATCGATCCCATTGACGGGATTCTAGCCATATGGGATTGTAGGGGATCCCTAAGACGTTTTAAGGTTAGTACATTACACTAAGGTTAGGGTTAGAGGTTAAATCAATCAGGAAGTGGAAAGCCTCATAGTTCTATCCATTCTAGCAGGGTCAAAGAGTGCCAACTAAACCTGAGTTGGGAGACTCTGTCCAGAAGAGGCAGGATGCTCTCTATCTCCCCCGGTGGTATGGAGGTCCACAGAAGGTTGACTTTGACTTGGTGGCTGTGCTGTAGGGTAAAACACAGAGCAGAACAGTCCACTCTGTCCAGCTCTCTGCTGTTCAGGTTGATCCAATGGTCTGAAGAACTCAACAAACTGGACACACAGTCACTGGCTCTGTCATAGATCTGTCTAATGGTGGACTTTACAAAGCTGGAACTGGACCTGAACAAACATGGAGAATGGAATGTTGTGGTTATGTCAAGGTTTTAAAAAGGATAACTCACATAGTAACAACTGGCTGGATAGGACATGAATAATTAAAGTCTATAAATATTGAATAAAGATCTCCCACCTCTTGAATAAAACCCTAATGATAATACAGAGGATAACTCAGAACAACATCTCACTGGATACAAATAGTTATTTTATTATTTCAAGAAAGTCTGACCAGAGAAAGAAGTTCTCCCACCTCTTGAGAGTAACCCTTCCCAGAAAGGGGAGAAGATCTGAGATGTTCTTCTCTAGAAGCCGGTTCTTCCTGAGGTCCACAGTGATGTTATGGGTTGAATGCTGCAGCAGAGAGAGAAGCACTTCCCAGTCCAGCCTGCAGGAGGTCAGGTCTCCACCAACCTTCTCCAGGAACCACTGAGTCAAGTCCTTGTCCTGAGCTTCATACACAACTACAGTCAGCTGCTGCAAAGTGTCTGAGTTCAGTCTAGGAGGTTGGAACATACAGGCAGTTAGAAATATGAAGAAAAACACATGAATGCTATTTCTACTTTTAAAAAACATCAGCTTCAGACTGACTTGAGAGAGAGAGGTCCCTGGTGACACAGCAGTGCGATGAGAGAGTGACCCTGGATCCAGAAGTCAGTCAGGTCCAGACACTGAACCCTCCAGAGTCTCAGCAGGGACACCACACTGCTCAGAGCCCTGGATAACACTCTCTCTGGTGTCTGGCTGCTCTTTAGGACCAAGGAGAGTTCTGGGACAGTCAGTGGAGTAGCACCTCTCTCTATCCTCATAACCAGTTTGGACAGTTTCACTGCCACACCCACATTCAGCCTGGAATGAAAAGACAAAACTCAATTCACAAACAGACAAACAACAAAAAACAGACATTAAGGAAAAAGTGACCAGCACCTCCGGGGGGTGTTCATTAAGACCGGGCCTCTTTGCTTCTGCGGCACCGACCCAATGACTGTGGGATTGACCTTCTCCCAGGCACCACTCTGACCCGGGGATGACTGTACTCACTGTAGGGTCGAGAGACCAAGGCTATGGAGACCTATATTGAGGACTCCCTAGCTGCCGGGTTCATCCGTCCTACTGCCTCCCCCGCCGGCGCAGGGTTCTTCTTTGTGGAGAAGAAGGACAAAACCCTGTGCCCGTGCATCGACTCCCAGGGTCTCAACGGCATCACGGCGAAGAACCGCTACCCGCTACCACTCATCTCCTCGGCCTTCGAGCCGCTCCAATGGGCCACCGTGTTCTCCAAGCTGGATCTACGGAACGCCTACCACCTAGTGCAGATACGGGAAGGGGACGAGTGGAAGACAGCCTTCAACACAGCCAAGGGTGTTGATGTTCCAGCTGTGTTCCATGCCCTGGTTAATGATGTTCTCCGTGAAATGTTGAACTGGTTCGTCTTTGTCCATCTCAACGACATCCTCGTCTTCTCCCGCTCTGCCCAAGAACAAATCCGACAGGTCCTCCAAAGCTTCCTGGAGAACCAGCTTTTTGTGAAAGCGCTCCAACATCCCCTTCCTGGGCTACGTCATCACTGAAGGGAGTGTACAGATGGATCCCGGGAAGGTGAGAGCGGTGGTGGCTTGGCCCCAGCCTACGTCCAGAGTGCAGCTGCAACATTTTCTGGGATTCGCCAACTTCTATCGCCGCTTTATCCGGGGTTAGAGCACCCTGACTTCCCCCCTGTCTGCACTCACCCAAGGTTCCGTTCACATAGTCCCCAGCTGCGGACCGGGCGTTCCGGGACCTCAAACACCGTTTCACCACTGCTCCCATCTTGGTTCATCCTGACCCGTCCCTCCAGTTTGTGGTGGAGTCCGATGCTTCGGATGTCGGACTGGGGGTGGTCCTTTACCCAGCATTTGGCCCTGGACCTCAAGTTACATTCCTGCACCTTCTTCTCCCATCACCTCAACGCCACGGAGATGAATTACGATGTGGGGAATCGTGAGCTTCTCTCAGTGAAGATGGTATTGGAGGAGTGGAGGCAATGGCTGGAGGGGGTGGAACAACCGTTAATTGTGTGGACAGACCACTATAGCCCCGCGGCTACACCCCCGGAAGTCAAGACCATCCTTCCCACCTCTTGCTTGGTGACGGCACTCAGTTGGGAATAGGGAAGCAGGTCCGGGAGGCGCAGCATTCCCAGCCGAACACCGGAGGGCCCCAGATAATCGGATGTTTGTTCTGACGCTGTCTGCTCCTCGGTCCTGGAGTGGGCCCATTCCTCCTGGCTTGCCTACCACCCGGGCTCCCACCGGACACTGGCCTTTGTGCGACAATGCTTTTGGTGGCCTACCATGGTTCCTGACGTCTCTGCGTTCGTCGCCACCTGCATGATTTGTGCGCAGAACAAGCTCATCGGCAAGCTCCGGCTTGTTTCCTCCAACCTATGCTTGTCCCTCACTGTCCCTTGTCTCACATATCCCTGGACTTTGTCACGGAAATTATGGAAACCCTGCCATCCTGACTGTTGTGGACCGATTTTCCAAAGCCGCCCACTTCATTCCTCTCCGCCAAAGAGATGGCCCAGCTCATGGTACAGCACGTCTTCCGGATCTATGGGTTCCCAGTATACATAGTCTCCTCCCAGGGTCCTCAGTTTTCGTCCCAGTTCTGGAATGTGTTCTGCACACACATTGGGTCGTCGTCCTCCGGGTTCCACAGTCTAACGACCAGTCGGAGCGAGCCAACCAAGACCTGAAAACGACTCTTCACTGCCTGGCCCCCAGCAACCCCACCACCTGGAGCCAGCAACTAGTGTGGGTCGAATACGCCGGCAACACCCTTCCCTGCTCTGCCACGGGGCTCTTGCCCTTTGAGCGTTCCCTGGGTTATCAGGTTCCCGGAGTAATAGGAAGAGGTCGGTGTACCCAGATGTTTGTCTCGCCCGGTCGGCTCTTCTCAAGACCACCTCCAGGTATCAACGACAAGCAGACCTCCCCCATCTCGGGCAGAGGGTATGGCTGTTCACCCGAGATCTGCCCCCCCAGGTGTAGTCCCACAAACCTTCCCCCCGGTTTATCGGTCCTTTCCCCGTCTCCAAGATCATTATCCCCTCTGCTGTTCATCTTCTGTTGCCGCGTACCCTCCGTATACATCCCACTTTTCATGTGTCTAGGATCAAACCCATGTCTCACAGCCCTTTGTCTCCTGTTTCCAAAGCTGGAAAACCAGGTAGCGCCCATAGAGGGGGGGGGGGGGGGGTACTGTCACACCCTGATCTGTTTCACATGTCTTTATGATTGTCTCCACCCCCCTCCAAGTGTCGCCCATCTTCCCCATTATCCCCAGTGTATTTATACCTATGTTCTCTGTTCGTCTGTTGCCAGTTAGTTTTGTTTGTCAAGTCTTCCAGCATTTTGCCCCTTTCTCCTGTCTTTTCTAAAGTTCCTGTTTTCTAGATTTCTTGGTTTGACCATCCTACCTGCCCTGACCTGCAGTTCGGTACCTTGTCACACCACCCTGGATTATTGACCTCTGCCTGCGCCGACCCTGAGACTGCCTGCCATTTATGTACATTGTCACACCACCCTGGATTATTGACCTCTGCCTGCCCTTGACCTGCCTTTTTGCCTGCCACTTGTTTTTGTAATAAACTTCTGTTACTTCGACACTGTCTGCATCGGGGTCTTCTCCTGAAACGTGATTCCATAATATGCATGACATTTGGTTCTCTAGATTAGCTATTCTGAGTATAAACTTTCAGGTTTCATGTTAGAAGATTTCTGAAAGATAAAATTCACAAGATATCTAAAAGACAAATGTTAAGCATCACAAAATTTTGATGAGTTCACAAATTCTGTGTGACATTTGGTAATGCAACATTTGTTATGTCAGGAAATCGGCAGATACATGTTACCAGATTCACCAACACTAAGTTTTATGTCAAATGTTTATAAAAACAATAATCACTATCATCACATAATCACTAACCACCACACATGTTCAGACTCACCTCAGCTGTGAGATGTGGGACAGACACTGAAGGAAACTCCTCACTTCACTCTCTTCATCTGACCAGCCCTTCAGCTCTACTGGTTTCTTCTCTGTTTGGAGTTTCAGCACTTCTAGGAGGAGGGAGGCCTTTCTCTCTGAGAGGTCTATGGACCAGACTGCAGGACTGGCTGACTGGTAAACTGGCTGTAATGCTGTAAGGACACTCCTGCCTGTTTGAGTCTCATAGTCCTTCACATGTGAGTACAGATCCAGCAGGAAATGATCTTTCTGATTGTCATATACTTCAGACAGTGACAACACTTTCTCTACAGTTGTTTGTATGGTTCCTCTTTCATGGAGAGCTGCTTGAAGACACAGATTCAGTAGGAATGTCTTCTCTCTCTTTCTCCTCTCTATATTATCCATCAGTGGAGGAAATCTGAACAAACATTTTAAACACAGATGATATACAGGTGAGTGATGAGGACTGATATGAGTAACAGGGTTGGGGAACTGAAAACTAATAGCACCATATGACTCCATCTTTTAAAACAATACAACTATGAATTGGCATTTTGTTCAATTTAAATTCCTACTGAATTAGAGTTTCTACAGCATCTTCATATGTGCATGTATTAAAAAGATAAAGACAGTGTAAAACATAAATACTATCTACACCAGTTCAATGACATATGGACTCTTGTTGGATAAACTCACACACCTCAGCTGTGAGATGTAGGGCAGACACTGAAGGAAACTCCTCACTTCATTCTCTTCATCTGACCAGCCCTTCAAGACCTCTACTGGTTTCTTCTCTGGTTGGAGTTTCAGCACTTCTAGGAGGAGGGAGGCCTTTCTCTCTGAGAGGTCTATGGACCAGACTGCAGGACTGGCTGACTGGTAAACTGGCTGTAATGCTGGAAGGACACTCCTGCCTGTTTGAGTCTCATAGTCCTTCACATGTGAGTACAGATCCAGCAGGAAATCACTCTGTTTAGAATTGTCTCCACTGAGAAAAGGAAAGTTTCTGTAAGTACACACTGATGATACCAGCTTCAGTGTCTTCTCTCCTGTCTGCTCCTCCCACTCTGCTGCTTGAGACAGGAGATCGACCAGGAACTTGATCCGCTTTGAGGGATCAGACCTCCATGGATTAAAGCTGCAACAAGGACAGTAAAGGCTGATTCAGACAATCTGACACTGTGTGATGTGTACCACATCTATTTAAACTAGTAAACACAAAACTCTGAAATTAGATGATACTGAACTGAGGACAAACAAGGGACAAAATTAACATGTTGAAACATGTAGATATTATTAGAGTATTGTTACATCATAAACATGAGAAAATATTACTATGAAAACCAACACACCTCAGCTGTGAGATGTGGGGCAGACACTGAAGGAAACTCCTCACTTCACTCTCTTCATCTGACCAGCCCTTCAGCTCTACTGGTTTATTCTCTGGTTGGAGTTTCAGCATTTTTAGTTCTAGGAGGAGGGAGGCCTTTCTCTCTGAGAGGTCTATGAACCAGACTGCAGGAGCTGACTGGTAAACTGGCTGTAATGTTGGAAGGACACTCCTGCCTGTTTGAGTCTCATAGTCCTTCACATGTGAGTACAGATCCAGCAGGAAATCACATTTCTGATAGCGATATACTTCAGACAGTGACAACACTTTCTCTACAGTTGTTTGTATGGTTCCTCTCTCATGGAGAGCTGCTTGAAGACACAGATTCAGTAGGAATGTCTTCTCTCTCTTTGTCCTCTCTTCAGGAGATCTTCTCTGATCCTGTGGTGGATCAAAACTACAAGAACAGTTGAACAACAAATAGATGAAAATGTGAGAGACTTGATATGCATTTCTGATGGTCACATTACGGTGGGTATAATACAATGACTATCTTTCTAATCTCATAATCCACATAAATTGTTCTTCAAAATCCTGACTGCAAAGATCACATATTTTCTAAACAGTATGTTACTGTTTAGTTTGTTAAGTTACTGCAGAAATCTACAAGCTTCCTCTATAAGAAAACTAAAATCTCTGAACTGTACTGATCCAACTCACCTCAGCTGTGAGATGTAGGACAGACACTGAAGGAAACTCCTCACTTCACTCTCTTCATCTGACCAGCCCTTCAGCACTACTGGTTTCTTCTCTGGTTGGAGTTTCAGCACTTCTAGGAGGAGGGAGGCCTTTCTCTCTGAGAGGTCTATGGACCAGACTGCAGGACTGGCTGACTGGTAAACTGTCTGTAATGCTGGAAGGACACTCCTGCCTGTTTGAGTCTCATAGTCCTTCACATGAGAGTACAGATCCAGCAGGATGTCATATCTCTCAGTTTGATGTACAGAGAACAGTGACAGCAGTGTATTCACAGTTCTTTGGAACGTTTCTCTGTGATCTAGTGCTGCTTGTAGACACAAATCTAGTAGGACTGCTTTCTCTTCTGTCTCCAGTCTTTCAGGGGATCCTCTCTGATGCTGTAGAGGGGTAAACCTGTGACCCATAAAACACAAGAATGTCTATGTTCAGATAGAAGCAGGGAGAATGTGACTGCTGCCTCTTTTACAGACTGAATACTGTTGTCATGTCTATCTTGTTGTGTTGTTATGTCTTATTTGTCCGTCTTAGCCGTTTGATAGGTTGTCATTGGAAATAAGAACAATATGTTCTCAATTGACTTAAGTAAAATAATAGTCACGAAGACATTGAGTAAATATACATTCGCTGTGGAAACACTCACCTGAGCTTGTTGATATTAGATAGACACTTTAAAATGGTTTTGCTGAGAGCTTCACTGAGAACAATTCTCTGATCCCAGTGTAGACAGAGATGAACCATCTCCAGACTCTGCTTCATCACTTCTTCTGCTCTCTCAAACACTCGTCTTTCACAATGGACTGGAAGGTGCAACTCATTTCCACAGAGACCAAGTAAAGTGGTGAAGTCCATATCTGCCTCAGTGCTCAGCAAATTTGTCCAGAGTTGACACAACATTGAGGGGTCAGATGACTCACCAGAGGATGGTCTTTAAATAATAGATTATAAATTAGATTATACTGATTATTTAAAAGTAGCATGACACAGAAGTGTTTATAACTCAGTATCTGAATGGAAGAGAATAGAAGATATATTTTTCAAAGATGGTTTGCCTCATCCTCATTTCTCTTTCTTTGGCTGGTTAATTTGCAATAAACTGGTGAATTAGATAACAAAAATATTACCCAAGATGTCTGACGTTCTTCAGAGAGCCCAGTATCAGCCTTACTCCTTGGTCTGACACAGTGCAGCCGTTCAGGTCCAAGCCAACCTTTCTCTCTGCAGACTGACTGGTCACATAAGAGACTGCACAGCACTGGTGAGGATCAAGATGTTTTCCACTCAGGTCTAGATGATAGTCCAGTTTGTCCAGGAGAAGCAGACAGGCCTCAGTAGACTGATATTCATACAAACACTGACACAAAAACAGAAGATCTATCTCAAACTCAGGAGCACCACCTTCTGCATGATCTTGGTTTGTTTGAGATGGAAGAAATGTGTTCACCACTTCCTTGAGGAACCATTCTGACGTCTTCTTGATCTGTTGAGCTGGAACTAGACTGTTAACCAATCTAATATTCCTCTCATTCAGAAGCCCACACAGGAAAGGAATCAAGTGTTTTGTGTGTTTCCATTCTTCAGTCTGGCACTTCTGTAGAACCTCTCTGATTTTGTCTGGATTCTGTAAGAGCCAAAGGGCACCAAAGAACTCCTGCATTGTGTAGTGGAGAAATGCAGAGTAAGTGTCTGACGCTGTGGGTGCAACCTTAACCATAAGTGCCCCCAATAATGCAAAATGGACACTGCTTTCTTCACAACTCAGTGTTGTCAAGTTCATGTTTTTTTCATTTGTTGCATCAAAAGCAATTTCTGCCAATGACAATATTTTCTCTTTGTTTTCTTTGAGACACTTGTCGGTATCCTTACATCTTTTGGCACTGTGTTTTTGCATGCAGTGACGGAGGATGTTGCTGTACATTTCAGTTATAGTGCATGTCTGTTTAGGAGCCTCTGGGGTAGGGAAATAAATGCAGGTAACCACCATCAGTGCGTACATTGGGACATGGCACAGACTGAACAACTCTAGGTTGTTTAACACACTGCTCAAGGAGTCAGGCTCAGCACTCAGCATCTGTGTTAAGTAAGCCCTGATGGATTCATCACTGAACCCTTTCACCTCCACTCTGAACCAGTCTACGGGCCAGTCTGTCAGGAAGTCTTCAGATTGATCTGGTCTGCATGTGGTCACAATTTTTGCATCCGGGAGGAGGTTCTCCACGAGGTCCTTTACTACCGACCGAGAGGAGAGGTCTGTGTCTGTGATTCCATCAAATATGATGATAACGTTTTCAGAGTTCTTCTTAATATCCTGTAACACTTCTTCTTTGCTTTCTTTTGGCTCACTGTACATGTTAAAGAGAAGGTCCTCCAGGTTCATGGGTTTTCTGTGTGAAATGTCTCTCACATCAAAATAAAACATGTAATCTAGTTCTCTGTGATCTTTCTCTGCCCAGAGGTTCAACATTTGATGGGCGACTGTTGTTTTTCCAATTCCAGGTTTTCCAACCAGGAGGATTTTTTTCTCATGTGTTTTTAGCAGCTCAGCCGGGGATGTTTCCTGTTTGGCCATGGGGATGAAGCTCTTTAGCTTTTTAGGGCGAACTTTCTTGCATCTTTTATTCTTCATTTTAATTTCAGAGTCAGATGAATGCACGTCTGTATCTAACACAAGAGGGGTGTAAGAAAAAGTCCCCTCATTTCTAAATCTCTCTGGTAGGAGACTACAGTTTTGTTTCCATGCACCCTCTGTGATCCTCCGTGCTTCACATTTCAGCTGTGTCTGATATCTGTGACAGGGTTTTGAACCTAAATAAGGGTATTAAGGGAAGAGAGAGTAAATGCACTGTGCCAACAAATCAAAGCCAATCTAAAGGACGAGAGAATGTCAGGATAGAAAGCTACAAGGATACACTGGTAGATCTTCATAGATTGAAGGTGATCTTTTGGGGATAAATGGTCATCAAAAACAAGAAGGACCGAGGGGCACTAAAAACAAAGTTAAAATGCCTTTATTATGATGGGCATGTTCAATAGAACAATATCTATAAAAACTCTGACACATTTCAGCATAGCCTTCATCAGGGAGGACAATAACACAAATCTCTATTGAACATGCCATCATAATGAAGGTTTTTTACTTCATGAAAAGGACATTGGTCGTCCTTGTTTTTGATGAACAATCTAAAAAGGTACATTAACCCCCTTCAATGTGCGCTTCAAATAGCTTCCCCAGCACCATGGAACCAAAGGAATAGTGCCAAAAGTACAAAACCTGTTCACAGAGTGCATATATTTGAAAGACACATTTTAACAGGTCTGCTATTTTCTGCCCAGCAAATTGTATACTATATAGTGTATACTAATAGGATACTATACAATCACTTACCAACAAAGTAGTCTGTCATCTCTGGGTCTTCCTTGAAGGGGAAGCAGCTGATCCATTGCTGTAAGTCAGTGTTGCCTAAGGTCCTCTTCCTTGTGATGTCTAGAATCGCCAGTAACTCGTAGCATGCAGCCTCTCCTTTGGCCGAGACCCAGTCCAGTATTTTTCTGGTTTGGTCAAAACGGTCAACTTCAGCCTCAATTTTACTGACTTCCTCCTCGTGAAGAACCTTGCGCTGGAACAGGTTTTCCACAATGAGGGGCAGATTCTGGAGCCTTCCAATGAGATGTAACCTTCCATTTTTAATGTACTCTAAAGCAGATTTTCTTGTGGAAGCCATGTCTCAGGTTGTTTCTGCAGCATCACTGGTATGTTTCAACACGTAGGATCTCTGGAAGAAGACAGTACATAGTCAGTCAACAGTAGAACAGTCAAATAATGATTAGGATATTATGAAGCAGGATATTAGGAAACAGATGATATCATTTCCCATAGGCACATAGCCAACCTAATCTACTAGATAGCTTTATATACTAATTTACTGTAGGTCTATAGCCAACCAAATCTACTAGACAGCATTATGGGGCGGCAGGGTAGCCTAGTGGTTAGAGCGTTGTGCTCGTAACTGAAACGTTACAAGTTTGAATCCCCAAGCTGACAAGGTACAACTCTGTCGTTCTAACCCTGAACAAGGCAGTAAACCCACTGTTCCTAAGCAGTCATTGAAAATGAGAAATTGTTCTTATAGTCCGAGCTACCATTTAGTCTTATAGTCCTAGCTACCATATAGTCTTATAGTCCTAGATACCATATAGTCATATAGTCCTAGCTACCATATAGTCTTATAGTCCTAGCTACCATATAGTCTTATAGTCCTAGCTACCATATAGTCTTATAGTCCTAGCTACCATATAGTCTTATAGTCCTAGCTCCCATATAGTCTTATAGTCCTAGTTACCATGTAGTATTATAGTCCTAGCTACCATATAGTCTTATAGTCCTAGCTACCATACAGTAATATAGTCCGGGCGACAGGGTCGCCTAGTGGTTAGAGCGTTGTGCTAGTAACCGAAAGGTTGCAAATTCAAATCAGAGTGAAGGAAAAGCAATCAACAAGTGCTCAGCATATGTGGGAACTCCTTCAAGACTTTTGGAAAAGCATTCCAGGTGAAGCTGGTTGAGAGAATGCCAAGAGTGTGCAAAGCTGTCATCAAGGCAAAGGGTGGCTATTTGAATAATCTCAAAAATAAAATATATTTAGACTTGTTTAACACTTTTTTCACTTCTTCATATAGTGGTTGGCAGGGTAATATTTCTGAATAATTGAAGAAGAAACGTCCTTAATTGTGCTGTATAAGCACAATAAGCAGGTATGTGTGTGGCAACATCCAAACTTTTTTTTTAATGTAAGGAATAGATATAACATTGAAACAAGGTTCCTAGAGAGATTAAAGTAGATGTCACACGTCAAAATGTTGATTGATGACCCTATGTCCTGCTGACGTGTGCATGCCCATATTTGGGCTTCTTGTCCTGACCCCCCTGTTGGTTTGAGGGGGGCGTGGTTTATGCCCCTATGAATGGTGCTCCTGTTTCTCACGTCTTAGAGTGTGTAAAAGAGTTTTATGCTGTTTTTGAATTTGTCATGATGATTGATGTCTAGTGTCCTGTTGGGGACCGGGTTGGGTGGGGGGTGTGTGTAATGAACATTTCAAAGAGTAAGGCCTATTTTATAGCTTATAGCCCTCCGGGGTTGTTGTCTAGGAAACACGAATGTCAGGGGGTATTGGGCTTTGCAGCAGCCTTATAGAGCCCCTGAACAATCCCTGTTTAAGACTGTACATGATAACCCCCTGAATATTAAACAAAAATGGTGTGTGTGTGTGTGTGTGTGTGTGTGTGTGTGTGTGTGTGTGTGTGTGTGTGTGTGTGTGTTAGAAACAAGGTCCCTTCGCATTGTGGACATTTCAAGCTTTCAACAACAATAAAACAGCCATCTAAATAATGTTTCTAGGCCTAACACACTGTTGAGTTTCCTATTTAGTTGTGTTTATATGTACATGCACCGAGCTTCCAGGTGGCTCCAGCCTATGGTTGTTCGGTGCACCAGGTACACCGGGGAGATTAGAACCCCAAAGAAAGATCCTAAAGGTAATTTCAGGTTTAGGTTTAGGGTATAATAACTTTAGTGAAACCGCATTTCACCCTATGTACAGACATAGAGAGCCAACACATAAAGGTGTAACAGGGATGAATGGATATTCAATGTACAACAGTGGTCTTCTGTAACAAGCAATACGTGTTAAATATGGGGCCACAGTCAATCATGACAGCCTCTTTAGGAAAGGCCTTTACTTATGACTTAAACAGAATAATTTTATACCCAGCTTATTCATTAATGCTGTGGGATAAATCAGGGGTTTCTAGGTGGGCTTAAACAAATCTACAGTGAAACAAAAGTGTACATTTTACACACATGTTTATGGACTTTTAAAAAGACCACGGTAACATGACAGATATAGTGGAGAAGCTCCAAAAATCGGCTATTGGATATTCAATGTACAACAATAGTTTTAGGTAACAAGCAATACGTGTTAAATATAGGCCACAGTCAATCAAGACAGCCTCTTTTTCGAAAGGCCTTTACTTATGACTTAAACAGATTCATTTTCTACACATCTTATTCATTAAAGCTGTGGGATAAATCAGGTGTTTCTAGGTGGGCTTAACTTTTGTCAATAGGGGGAGCTGTTAGCACTATTTTTTTCTTGACGTTTCCAAATTAAACTGCCTCGTACTCAATTCTTGCTCGTACAATATGCATATTATTATTACTATTGGATAGAAAACAATCTCTAGTTTCTAAAACCGTTTGAATTATGTCTGTGGGTGGAACAGAACTCATTCTACAGCACTTTTCCTGCCAGGGAGTGAGATTTCAGAAATCTTGGCCTCTGTTCCCAGGTCAGTTTTTATGTCCCTGTGAATGCTGTGGGGCTACAAACACTGCATACGCCTTCCTCTAGATGTCAGTAAGTGGTGACAATTTGAATGGAGTCGATTGCGCAATCTGGGACCTCATAAAATACCTTGGGGCGGAAGTACCTTTCTTTTCGACCGTGCGCCTGACTCAGGATGGACGTCGGACTGGCCTCCTTCCAAGCTTTGGTTTAGCCAGTTCTATATCTCCGGTCATGTTTTTATTCGTTATAGTTGTTAAAGACATCATAAGGTAGTTAATTTAAACCGACTTATAGCAATTTATATCAGTTTATTGCGATTTTCTGGCATTCCTTTGTGACGCGCTCTCAACATTTGGACACCTTTCCGGTACATGCCGAACGTTAGCAGCGATTTCGACAGGACAAGAGTACATCTTTCGACCAAAAGACGATGGTTCTGGACAAAAGACACCTTTCCCAAGATTCTGATGCGAGTTCATCTAAAAGTAAGAACTATTTATGCTGATAAATCGTTGTTCTGTTGAAAAATGTTAAATGCATAAGCTGCCATTAATTTCAGTGTAGCCTTGCTTCAGTGCACGCTGTATTGCGCAGTAAAGTTAATTTTAAAAATGTAATTCAGCGATTGCATTAAGAACTAATTTGTCTTTCAATTGCAGTCCAACCTATATTTTTTTAGTCAAGTTTATGAATAGTTTTATATAAAAATAGGAGTCTTTCCAAGATGGCGCCGGACCGATTGCTTGAGTAGTTGGACACTATTTTCATTGTATAAGTACGATTTGTGCCGCTAAATATGCACATTTTTGAACAAACTCTATATGCATTGTGTAATATGATGTTACAGGACTGTCATCTGAAGAATTCTGAGAAGGTTAGTGAAAAAATTAATATATTTTGGTGGTGATAACGTTATCGCGCTTTTTGCCTAGAATCAATGCTGGGGTGATGTTAGCTCATGTGGTATGCTAATATAACGCTATATTGTGTTTTCGCTGTAAAACACTTAGAAAATCTGAAATATTGTCTGGATTCACAAGATCTGTGTCTTTCAGTTGCTGTATGCTGTATATTTTTAAGAAAAGTTTTATGATGAGTAATTAGGTAATACACGTTGCTCTCTGTAGTTATTGTAGTCGCTTTGGTGAGTTTTGTGATAGTGGCTGCAATGGTAAACTATGATTTATACCTGAAAAATGCAAATTTTTCTAAAAAAACATATGCTATACCATAAATATGTTATCAGACTGTCATCTTATGAAGTTGTTTCTTGGTTAGTGGCTATATATATCTTTATTTAGTCGAATTAGTGATAGCTACTGATGGAGTAAAAAACTGGTGGAGTAAAAAAAGTGGTGTCTTTTGCTAACGTGGTTAGCTAATAGATTTACATATTGTGTCTTCCCTGTAAAACATTTTAAAAATCAGAAATGATGGCTGGATTCACAAGATCTGTATCTTTCATCTGGTGTCTTGGACTTGTGATTTAATGATATTTAGATGCTTGTATTTACTTGTGACGCTATGCTAGGCTATGCTAGTCAGCTTTTTTACTGTGGGGGGTGCTCCCGGATCCGGGATTCGTAGCAAGTAAAAGTTAAACAAATCTACAGTGAAACAAAAGTGTACATTTTACTCATATGTTTATTGACTTTTAAAAAGACCACAGGAACATGACCGATATAATGGAGATGCATGCTACACAAATCTGCTAGTGGATATTCAATGTACAACAATAGTCTTAGGTAACAAGCAATACGTGTTAAATAAGGGCCACAGTCAATCATGACAGCCTCTTTATGAAAGGCCTTTACTTATGACTTAAACAGATTCATTTTCGACCCATCTTATTCATTAATGCTGTGGGCATACCCCAGGATTTACATGCCGGACGGATTATCTAACCATGGAGGGAAAATTTACGGAGCTTTGAGGGAGTGTGCAAGCGTCTTAGCGATCGGATAATGGTCAGGGCTAACCAGGACCTACATCTGTAAGAAAGGCATAGTAAAATACATTAATTATGAACGGCTATAAACTGTATGTACTAAATATTTTGAATTAAAAAAAATGGTTTTAAAATTGTCTCTCACCTTTTAAAGATAGGAATAAGTCCTTTCCATCTATCACCAAGCATGCCCCCGGAGAAAAAAAACTTGCGGAAAAAGACATGTGCTCGCGTGTGTGTGCGGTAGTGGATGTGTGTGGGTGTTTCAAAACAAAGAAAACGGGGCGGGGTGTGTGTTCATAAATGGCTATGCGGTTGCGCTCAAGGCTCTCTCTCTCTCTTTACAATATACGTCAAAAAGAGGCCGACCCCCAAACAACACAAAAAAAAGTGTGTCTGTGTCTTACGGACACTTACGAATCATTAACAGCCTTTCAAAACCTAATTTAGCTCAAAGTCAAACAGCCCAGCGTTGTTTAGACCGACCCCAGGGCTTGAAACGGACATAGGGGGGCTATTTCCCGGAGGTTGTAGAATATCAAAAGGTTAATACGGTCTCGACACCACAATCCAGTTGTTTGAACCAAATACCAGAGTAATCAAATATACCGGATAGCACCCGAAAAAGAAAAAAGAAACGTCACCCCCTGCTTTGTAAACTCATTCCGTACTATCACTACTTTTGAGCCAAGGCCGCAAACTTCTCAACGAGTCTAGTGAAACAGATAGTTTCCCACTCTGTTCGCATCGTTTTAGAGCAGTTACACACATGCAGGACAGCAGCCCCAGAATAGTTATCGGACAAGATCATCTGTAAATCCTTCCGCTTTCTGAATGTGAGTTCGTGAAAACGTATATATTAGATTTGGGATGCGGGGACTTGTTTGAACATTAATGATATTATTGTAATATTAAACAGGAGTTATATGTGTTTTAAACCGATGACAACAATTATTATTTTATTTACGTCAAATGCACATATTCATGTAATTTAAAACGTTCGCAGGGATATGCAACATTAAGCCAACTGCATCCCGGGGATAAATGATATGGAACAGCCTTCATTAGAATGGAATTCCGAAGAGCAACGGTTGGACACAGAATTTTACGAGATATCTATATGTCATCTGTATGTATTTTTTATGATAAAATGTACACCCGACATCGAAAATCATACAACCCTGGAGGACATGATCGAAACGGAAGGGGTACCCCCGGAACATGAAGAGTAAAACATTGAATTCGGACGATTTCCCCGCTTCAAATGACATTTCGGAGGTCTCTGATTTGCGGTTGTTTGTGATGGGCAGAAAACAAGTTAAGGAAAACTCCGAGGCTGAAACAACATTCAGTCATGCTATTCTAAAACAGGAAGACAACGATCTTTACAGATATTCAGAAACAGATGGACAATAATTATCATTATAATTTGTTTTTTTAAATATATTTTTTAGGCAATATGTTAAATGGACGTATTCTTATAAGTTAAAATGTATCTATTTCGTATAAATACATGTTAACATTATCTAACGTCTGTATGATACCCAGAGGCTACAGGGCATAATGGATTGGGAACAGACAGAGTTAGACCGGGATTCTCAGAAGCAAACTGCGACCGGTCCTTTACGTGGCCCATTCGCTAATACACTATTTTCGGCGTAAGTCCCCCCACCCGACTACGGAAGAGCAGATGAAACAGAGACAATTCTGCGGGCTTGTACTGAAGGCCTTAACCTAACTCCAAACACAAGCCAGCAGACCAGGACAGATAAAACGATAGACGGTGAATCTTTCCTTCCTCATGGAACTTTTTTGAAGGGGAGGTGAATATTAGAGGTGATGTTTGTATATATATATATATATATATATATATATATATTATCTAAGAATGATTGGTATTAATTCTAGGCATTTACATGTATGTTTTTAATAATGAAGGCTATTTATACAATGAAACATTGTTTTTATTCATACTGTTTGTAAACAATAGCTTCTGTCCCCTTAGGGTCTACTTGAACCGCTTATTAAATCAGACCTCTCAGACCAGAAAGTATGATTAGAAACCATGGCCAACTATATTCAATCTGTGATTAGAAGCGATAATTAGAAGCTATGACAAAATTATGATCAAACTATGATAATAAACTATGAACAACTATGAAGACAGGGCTGTATGTGTGTGAATGATGAGCTATTATTTAAGTGTGTAATATTACTCTTTCTCTCTCTCTCTCTGTCAGGCTATGAAAAAGACAAGAGAAAGGACAGGGACTCCTGAGTGTTGATAGGTCTTAGATTTTTATAGACAGGGTATCTGTAAAACACAATGTGACAACTATTGAAGATGCAAAAAGGGGTTTTCAGAAATATATTTGGTTGACAGATTTGTATTATTATAAAAAGTTATATAAAAATGATTCGAATCTTTAGTATTATTATGTTACATGCGAGACATACCCAGAAATGTCAGCGTAGACAACTTACAAGAATGTGTTTACCAGGCCGTGATGAAAACATTTTAAAGACCCACAACTGTTCTGGGTTAATTCCCTAGCTGTTTGCATGGCTTGGTATTGTATTAGCCTGGTATGAGGCTAGATAAATAACACAATTTAAGTAAAGTATAAAATAAACCGTATTATCCTAAATTGAGAAATGAATTTTTTTAAATCACATCAACATCATAATCTTTCAAAATGTACCTGTTTTCCATATAGAATGCCATGTATACTGATTGTATTACAACTTTTTGTGTTTTGTCTTAGTGATTGTTCTTTAGTATATAGGAAACTCTACAGTGTGTTAGTCCGAGAAACATTATTTGTGATATTGTAACAACAGTTTTTAACGTTGGTAATTGTATCAAATATATATTTTTGCATGCTTGAATTAAAGCTCCTTTAAAATGTTTTCATCACGGCCTGGTAAACACATTCTTGTAAGTTGTCTACGCTGACATTTCTGGGTATGTCTCGCATGTAACATAATAATACTAAAGATTCGAATCATTTTTATATAACTTTTTATAATAATACAAATCTGTCAACCAAATATATTTCTGAAAACCCCTTTTTGCATCTTCAATAGTTGTCACATTGTGTTTTACAGATACCCTGTCTATAAAAATCTAAGACCTATCAACACTCAGGAGTCCCTGTCCTTTCTCTTGTCTTTTTCATAGCCTGACAGAGAGAGAGAGAAAGAGTAATATTACACACTTAAATAATAGCTCATCATTCACACACATACAGCCCTGTCTTCATAGTTGTTCATAGTTTATTATCATAGTTTGATCATAATTTTGTCATAGCTTCTAATTATCGCTTCTAATCACAGATTGAATATAGTTGGCCATGGTTTCTAATCATACTTTCTGGTCTGAGAGGTCTGATTTAATAAGCGGTTCAAGTAGACCCTAAGGGGACAGAAGCTATTGTTTACAAACAGTATGAATAAAAACAATGTTTCATTGTATAAATAGCCTTCATTATTAAAAACATACATGTAAATGCCTAGAATTAATACCAATCATTCTTAGATAATATATATATATATATATATATATATATATATACAAACATCACCTCTAATATTCACCTCCCCTTCAAAAAAGTTCCATGAGGAAGGAAAGATTCACCGTCTATCGTTTTATCTGTCCTGGTCTGCTGGCTTGTGTTTGGAGTTAGGTTAAGGCCTTCAGTACAAGCCCGCAGAATTGTCTCTGTTTCATCTGCTCTTCCGTAGTCGGGTGGGGGGACTTACGCCGAAAATAGTGTATTAGCGAATGGGCCACGTAAAGGACCGGTCGCAGTTTGCTTCTGAGAATCCCGGTCTAACTCTGTCTGTTCCCAATCCATTATGCCCTGTAGCCTCTGGGTATCATACAGACGTTAGATAATGTTAACATGTATTTATACGAAATAGATACATTTTAACTTATAAGAATACGTCCATTTAACATATTGCCTAAAAAATATATTTAAAAAAACAAATTATAATGATAATTATTGTCCATCTGTTTCTGAATATCTGTAAAGATCGTTGTCTTCCTGTTTTAGAATAGCATGACTGAATGTTGTTTCAGCCTCGGAGTTTTCCTTAACTTGTTTTCTGCCCATCACAAACAACCGCAAATCAGAGACCTCCGAAATGTCATTTGAAGCGGGGAAATCGTCCGAATTCAATGTTTTACTCTTCATGTTCCGGGGGTACCCCTTCCGTTTCGATCATGTCCTCCAGGGTTGTATGATTTTCGATGTCGGGTGTACATTTTATCATAAAAAATACATACAGATGACATATAGATATCTCGTAAAATTCTGTGTCCATCCGTTGCTCTTCGGAATTCCATTCTAATGAAGGCTGTTCCATATCATTTATCCCCGGGATGCAGTTGGCTTAATGTTGCATATCCTGCGAACGTTTTAAATTACATGAATATGTGCATTTGACGTAAATAAAATAATAATTGTTGTCATCGGTTTAAAACACATATAACTCCTGTTTAATATTACAATAATATCATTAATGTTCAAACAAGTCCCCGCATCCCAAATCTAATATATACGTTTTCACGAACTCACCTTCAGAAAGCGGAAGGATTTACAGATGATCTTGTCCGATAACTATTCTGGGGCTGCTGTCCTGCATGTGTGTAACTGCTCTAAAACGATGCGAACAGAGTGGGAAACTATCTGTTTCACTAGACTCGTTGAGAAGTTTGCGGCCTTGGCTCAAAAGTAGTGATAGTACGGAATGAGTTTACAAAGCAGGGGGTGACGTTTCTTTTTTCTTTTTCGGGTGCTATCCGGTATATTTGATTACTCTGGTATTTGGTTCAAACAACTGGATTGTGGTGTCGAGACCGTATTAACCTTTTGATATTCTACAACCTCCGGGAAATAGCCCCCCTATGTCCGTTTCAAGCCCTGGGGTCGGTCTAAACAACGCTGGGCTGTTTGACTTTGAGCTAAATTAGGTTTTGAAAGGCTGTTAATGATTCGTAAGTGTCCGTAAGACACAGACACACTTTTTTTTGTGTTGTTTGGGGGTCGGCCTCTTTTTGACGTATATTGTAAAGAGAGAGAGAAAGCCTTGAGCGCAACCGCATAGCCATTTATGAACACACACCCCGCCCCGTTTTCTTTGTTTTGAAACACCCACACACATCCACTACCGCACACACACGCGAGCACATGTCTTTTTCCGCAAGTTTTTTTTCTCCGGGGGCATGCTTGGTGATAGATGGAAAGGACTTATTCCTATCTTTAAAAGGTGAGATACAATTTTAAAACCATTTTTTTTTATTCAAAATATTTAGTACATACAGTTTATAGCCGTTCATAATTAATGTATTTTACTATGCCTTTCTTACAGATGTAGGTCCTGGTTAGCCCTGACCATTATCCGATCGCTAAGACGCTTGCACACTCCCTCAAAGCTCCGTAAATTTTCCCTCCATGGTTAGATAATCCGTCCGGCATGTAAATCCTGGGGTATGCCCACAGCATTAATGAATAAGATGGGTCGAAAATGAATCTGTTTAAGTCATAAGTAAAGGCCTTTCATAAAGAGGCTGTCATGATTGACTGTGGCCCTTATTTAACACGTATTGCTTGTTACCTAAGACTATTGTTGTACATTGAATATCCACTAGCAGATTTGTGTAGCATGCATCTCCATTATATCGGTCATGTTCCTGTGGTCTTTTTAAAAGTCAATAAACATATGAGTAAAATGTACACTTTTGTTTCACTGTAGATTTGTTTAACTTTTACTTGCTACGAATCCCGGATCCGGGAGCACCCCCCACAGTAAAAAAGCTGACTAGCATAGCCTAGCATAGCGTCACAAGTAAATACAAGCATCTAAATATCATTAAATCACAAGTCCAAGACACCAGATGAAAGATACAGATCTTGTGAATCCAGCCATCATTTCTGATTTTTAAAATGTTTTACAGGGAAGACACAATATGTAAATCTATTAGCTAACCACGTTAGCAAAAGACACCACTTTTTCTACTCCACCAGTTTTTTACTCCATCAGTAGCTATCACTAATTTGACTAAATAAAGATATATATAGCCACTAACCAAGAAACAACTTCATAAGATGACAGTCTGATAACATATTTATGGTATAGCATATGTTTTTTTAGAAAAATTAGCATTTTTCAGGTATAAATCATAGTTTACCATTGCAGCCACTATCACAAAACTCACCAAAGCGACTACAATAACTACAGAGAGCAACGTGTATTACCTAATTACTCATCATAAAACTTTTCTTAAAAATATACAGCATACAGCAACTGAAAGACACAGATCTTGTGAATCCAGACAATATTTCAGATTTTCTAAGTGTTTTACAGCGAAAACACAATATAGCGTTATATTAGCATACCACATGAGCTAACATCACCCCAGCATTGATTCTAGGCAAAAAGCGCGATAACGTTATCACCACCAAAATATATTAATTTTTTCACTAACCTTCTCAGAATTCTTCAGATGACAGTCCTGTAACATCATATTACACAATGCATATAGAGTTTGTTCAAAAATGTGCATATTTAGCGGCACAAATCGTACTTATACAATGAAAATAGTGTCCAACTACTCAAGCAATCGGTCCGGCGCCATCTTGGAAAGACTCCTATTTTTATATAAAACTATTCATAAACTTGACTAAAAAAATATAGGTTGGACTGCAATTGAAAGACAAATTAGTTCTTAATGCAATCGCTGAATTACATTTTTAAAATTAACTTTACTGCGCAATACAGCGTGCACTGAAGCAAGGCTACACTGAAATTAATGGCAGCTTATGCATTTAACATTTTTCAACAGAACAACGATTTATCAGCATAAATAGTTCTTACTTTTAGATGAACTCGCATCAGAATCTTGGGAAAGGTGTCTTTTGTCCAGAACCATCGTCTTTTGGTCGAAAGATGTACTCTTGTCCTGTCGAAATCGCTGCTAACGTTCGGCATGTACCGGAAAGGTGTCCAAATGTTGAGAGCGCGTCACAAAGGAATGCCAGAAAATCGCAATAAACTGATATAAATTGCTATAAGTCGGTTTAAATTAACTACCTTATGATGTCTTTAACAACTATAACGAATAAAAACATGACCGGAGATATAGAACTGGCTAAACCAAAGCTTGGAAGGAGGCCAGTCCGACGTCCATCCTGAGTCAGGCGCACGGTCGAAAAGAAAGGTACTTCCGCCCCAAGGTATTTTATGAGGTCCCAGATTGCGCAATCGACTCCATTCAAATTGTCACCACTTACTGACATCTAGAGGAAGGCGTATGCAGTGTTTGTAGCCCCACAGCATTCACAGGGACATAAAAACTGACCTGGGAACAGAGGCCAAGATTTCTGAAATCTCACTCCCTGGCAGGAAAAGTGCTGTAGAATGAGTTCTGTTCCACCCACAGACATAATTCAAACGGTTTTAGAAACTAGAGATTGTTTTCTATCCAATAGTAATAATAATATGCATATTGTACGAGCAAGAATTGAGTACGAGGCAGTTTAATTTGGAAACGTCAAGAAAAAAATAGTGCTAACAGCTCCCCCTATTGACAAAAGTTAAGCCCACCTAGAAACACCTGATTTATCCCACAGCTTTAATGAATAAGATGTGTAGAAAATGAATCTGTTTAAGTCATAAGTAAAGGCCTTTCGAAAAAGAGGCTGTCTTGATTGACTGTGGCCTATATTTAACACGTATTGCTTGTTACCTAAAACTATTGTTGTACATTGAATATCCAATAGCCGATTTTTGGAGCTTCTCCACTATATCTGTCATGTTACCGTGGTCTTTTTAAAAGTCCATAAACATGTGTGTAAAATGTACACTTTTGTTTCACTGTAGATTTGTTTAAGCCCACCTAGAAACCCCTGATTTATCCCACAGCATTAATGAATAAGCTGGGTATAAAATTATTCTGTTTAAGTCATAAGTAAAGGCCTTTCCTAAAGAGGCTGTCATGATTGACTGTGGCCCCATATTTAACACGTATTGCTTGTTACAGAAGACCACTGTTGTACATTGAATATCCATTCATCCCTGTTACACCTTTATGTGTTGGCTCTCTATGTCTGTACATAGGGTGAAATGCGGTTTCACTAAAGTTATTATACCCTAAACCTAAACCTGAAATTACCTTTAGGATCTTTCTTTGGGGTTCTAATCTCCCCGGTGTACCTGGTGCACCGAACAACCATAGGCTGGAGCCACCTGGAAGCTCGGTGCATGTACATATAAACACAACTAAATAGGAAACTCAACAGTGTGTTAGGCCTAGAAACATTATTTAGATGGCTGTTTTATTGTTGTTGAAAGCTTGAAATGTCCACAATGCGAAGGGACCTTGTTTCTAACACACACACACACACACACACACACACACACCATTTTTGTTTAATATTCAGGGGGTTATCATGTACAGTCTTAAACAGGGATTGTTCAGGGGCTTTATAAGGCTGCTGCAAAGCCCAATACCCCCTGACATTCGTGTTTCCTAGACAACAACCCCGGAGGGCTATAAGCTATAAAATAGGCCTTACTCTTTGAAATGTTCATTACACACACCCCCCACCCAACCCGGTTCCCAACGGGACACTAGACATCAATCATCATGACAAATTCAAAAACAGCATAAAACTCTTTTACACACTCTAAGCTGTGAGAAACAGGAGCACCATTCATAGGGGCATAAACCACGCCCCCCTCAAACCAACAGGGGGGTCAGGACAGGAAGCCCAAATATGGGCATGCACACGTCAGCAGGACATAGGGTCATCAATCAACATTTTGACGCGTGACATCTACTTTAATCTCTCTGTTCCTATATCTCTATTGTTGTTGAATGGACTAAAAGAAAAACGAATCTTTCCTACTGGTGAGTCAACATGTTCCTGGGTAATAAAACAACCCCTCTGAGGGAATGGCATCTAAAACTAGTACACAATCTTTTTTTATTTATTTTTTATTTCACCTTTATTTAACCAGGTAGGCAAGTTGAGAACACGTCTGTGATGACACAAGCGTGTTATTTATTTATTTATTTCACCAGGTATTTAACCAGGTAGGCAAGTTGAGAACACGTTCTCATTTACAATTGCGACCTGGCCAAGATAAAGCAAAGCAGTTCGATACATACAACAACACATAGTTACACATGGAGTAAAACAAACATACAGTCAATAATACAGTGAAAAATAAGTCTATATACAATGTGAGCAAGTGAGGTGAGATAAGGGAGGTGAAGGCAAACAAAATATATATAAAAATAAATAAAAATATAAAAAGGCCATGGTGGCGAAGTAAATACAATATAGCAAGTAAAAAAAACACTGGAATGGTTGGTTTGCAGTGGAAGAAAGTGCAAAGTAGAGATAGAGATAATGGGGTGCAAAGGAGCAAAAATAAATAAATGAATACAGTAGGTAAAGAGGTAGTTGTTTGGGCTAAATTATAGATGGGCTATGTACAGGTGCAGTAATCTATGAGCTGCTCTGACAGCTGGTGCTTAAAGCTAGTGAGGGAGATAAGTGTTTCCAGTTTCAGAGATTTTTGTAGTTTGTTCCAGTCATTGGCAGCAGAGAACTGGAAGGAGAGGCGGCCAAAGGAGGAATTGGTTTAAGGGGTGACCAGAGAGATATACCTGCTGGAGCGCGTGCTACAGGTAGGTGCTGCTATGGTGACCAGCGAGCTGAGATAAGGGGGGACTTTACCGAGCAGGGTCTTGTAGATGACCTGGAGCCAGTGGGTTTGGCGACGAGTATGAAGCGAGGGCCAGCCAACGAGAGTGTACAGGTCGCAGTGGTGGGTAGTGTAAGGGGCTTTGGTGACAAAACGGATGGCACTGTGGTAGACTGCATCCAATTTAATGAGTAGGGTATTGGAGGCTATTTTGTAAATGACATCACCGAAGTCGAGGATTGGTAGGATGGTCAGTTTTACAAGGGTATGTTTGGCAGCATGAGTGAAGGATGCTTTGTTGCGGAATAGGAAGCTAATTCTAGATGTAACTTTGGATTGGAGATGTTTGATGTGAGTCTGGAAGGAGAGTTTACAGTCTAACCAGACACCTAGGTATTTGTAGTTGTCCACATATTCTAAGTCAAAGCCGTCTAAAGTAGTGATGTTGGACAGGCGGGCAGGTGCAGGCAGCGATCGGTTGAAGAGCATGCATTTAGCTTTACTTGTATTTAAGAGCAATTGGAGGCCACGGAAGGAGAGTTGTATGGCATTGAAGCTCGCCTGGAGGGTTGTTAACACAGTGTCAAAAGAAGGGCCAGAAGTATACAGAATAGTGTCATCTGCGTAGAGGTGGATCAGAGACTCACCAGCAGCAAGAGCGACATCATTGATGTATACAGAGAAGAGAGTCGGTCCAAGAATTGAACCCTGTGGCACCCCCATAGAGACTGCCAGAGGCCCGGACAACAGACCCTCCGATTTGACACACTGAACTCTATCAGAGAAGTAGTTGGTGAACCAGGCGAGGCAATCATTAGAGAAACCAAGGCTGTCGAGTCTGCCGATAAGAATACGGTGATTGACAGAGTCAAAAGCCTTGGCCAGGTCAATGAATACAGCTGCACAGTATTGTTTCCTATCGATGGCGGTTACGATATCGTTTATGACCTTGAGCGTGGCTGAGGTGCACCCATGACCAGCTCTGAAACCAGATTGCATAGCGGAGAAGGTATGGTGGGATTCGAAATGGTCGGTAATCTGTTTGTTAACTTGGCTTTCGAAGACCTTAGAAAGGCAGGGTAGGATAGATATGGGTCTGTAGCTGTTTGGGTCAAGAGTGTCCCCCCCTTTGAAGAGGGGGATAACCGCAGCTGCTTTCCAATCTTTGGGAATCTCAGACGACACGAAAGAGAGGTTGAAGAGGCTAGTAATAGGGGTGGCAACAATTTCAGCAGATAGTTTTAGAAAGAAAGGGTCCAGATTATCTAGCCCGGCTGATTTGTAAGGGTCCAGATTTTGCAGCTCTTTCAGAACATCAGCTGACTGTATTTGGGAGAAAGAGAAATGGGAAAGGCTTGGGCGAGTTGCTGTGGGGGGTGCAGTGCTGTTGACCGGGGAAGGGGTAGCCAGGTGGAAAGCATGACCAGCCGTAGAAAAATGCTTATTGAAATTCTCAATTATAGTGGATTTGTCGGTGGTGACAGTGTTTCCTATCTTCAGTGCAGTTGGAAGCTGGGAGGAGGTGTTCTTATTCTCCATGGACTTTACAGTGTCCCAGAACTTTTTGGAGTTTGTGTTGCAGGAAGCAAATTTCTGCTTGAAAAAGCTAGCCTTGGCTTTTCTAACTGCCTGTGTATATTGGTTCCTAGCTTCCCTGAAAAGTTGCATATCACGGGGGCTGTTCGATGCTAATGCAGAACGCCATAGGATATTTTTCTGTTGGTTAAGGGCAGTCAGGTCAGGAGAGAACCAAGGGCTATATCTGTTCCTGGTTCTAAATTTCTTGAATGGGGCATGCTTATTCAAGATGGTGAGGAAGGCATTTAAAAAAAATATCCAGGCATCCTCTACTGACGGGATAAGATCAATATCCTTCCAGGATACCTCGGCCAGGTCGATTAGAAAGGCCTGCTCGCTGAAGTGTTTCAGGGAGCGTTTGACAGTGATGAGTGGAGGTCGTTTGACCGCTGACCCATTACGGATGCAGGCAATGAGGCAGTGATCGCTGAGATCTTGGTTGAAAACAGCAGAGGTGTATTTGGAGGGCAAGTTGGTTAGGATGATATCTATGAGGGTACCCGTGTTTACGGAATTGGGGTGGTACCTGGTAGGTTCATTGATAATTTGTGTGAGATTGAGGGCATCAAGCTTAGATTGTAGGATGGCTGGGGTGTTAAGCATGTTCCAATTTAGGTCGCCTAGCAGCACGAGCTCTGAAGATAGATGGGGGGCAATCAGTTCACATATGGTGTCCAGAGCACAGCTGGGGGCAGAGGGTGGTCTATAGCAGGCGGCAACGGTGAGAGACTTGTTTTTAGAGAGGTGGATTTTTAAAAGTAGAAGTTCAAATTGTTTGGGAACAGACCTGGATAGTAAAACAGAACTCTGCAGGCAATCTTTGCAGTAGATTGCAACACCGCCCCCTTTGGCCGTTCTATCTTGTCTGAAAATATTGTAATTAGGGATGAAAATGTCAGAATTTTTGGTGGTCTTCCTAAGCCAGGATTCAGACACGGCTAAAACATCCGGGTTGGCAGAGTGTGCTAAAGCAGTGAACAAAACAAACTTAGGGAGGAGGCTTCTAATGTTAACATGCATGAAACCAAGGCTATTACGGTTACAGAAGTCATCAAAAGAGAGCGCCTGGGGAATAGGAGTGGAGCTAGGTACTGCAGGGCCTGGGTTCACCTCTACATCACCAGAGGAACAGAGGAGGAGTAGGATAAGGGTACGGCTAAAAGCTATGAGAATTGGTCGTCTAGAACGACTAGAACAGAGAGTAAAAGGAAGTTTCTGGGGGCGATAAAATAGTTTAAAGGAATAATGTACAGACAAAGGTATGGTAGGATGTGAATACAGTGGAGGTAAACCTAGGTATTGAGTGATGATGAGAGAGATATTGTCTCTAGAAACATCATTGAAACCAGGTGATGTCATCGCATATGTGGGTGGTGGAACTGAGAGGTTGGATATGGTATAGTGAACAGGGCTAGAGGCTCTACAGTGAAATAAGCCAATAAACACTAACCAGAACAGCAATGGACAAGGCATATTTACATTAAGGAGAGGCATGCTTAATCGAGTGATCATAAGGGTCCAGTGAGTAGAGGTTGGTTGGGGTCACGGCGATCCAGACAGCTGGCCGGGTAGATGGCTATCAGTAGCAAGATAGCATAGGATGGAAGTCTATTTTTAGACACCTCGTGCGTTTCCGTCGGTAGATTAGTGGGGTTCCGTGTGGTAGAGGGGATCAATCCAATTGGCAAAATAGTTATAGTGACCCAAGAAAAATTGTCCGATATACTTATTCCGATAGCAGCCGATAAGACAGCTAACGATTAGCGGGCCCCAGATGAGCGTTCAGGTAACGTTGCGACGGAGGTGCCAGTTGGATAACTCCCTCGGGCAGATAATGTCGGCAGTCAGTCGTGAAGGCCCGATGGGGCTCCGCATCTGCAGCAACAACAACAAAAAAAACGGGTCCGGATAGGTGACTGTAGCCCAGGAGTGGCTGATGGAACTCCTCAGCTGGCTAGCTCCGGAATAATTTAAGTTTGCTCCGGGATCGACGTAAGCCAATAGTCACACGGTTTGCAGCTAGCTAGCTGTGAAATCAAGGTGCAAACGTCCAGAGCCTGTGGCTGAAATCCGGGGACACTGAGAAAAATAGTCCCGGTATGCTCCGGTCCGAGTCGCGTTGCACAAAAGTGCCGATAGATTATCGAGCTAAAGGAATAGCTGAAGACCACAAACGTGGGCAGCTGAAACACCAACGCTAGCCAGCAAACCGGCTAACTTCTAGGCAGCTTCAGATCAGCTACTGGCTAGCTTCTAGTTAGCTTCTGGTTAGCCTCTGGCTAGCCTCTGGCTAGCTTCCACTGTGGATTTTCAGATTTGAGGTAAATAATACTTTTTTTTTGTAATTTGTGAGGCGGGTTGCAGGAAAGCTTTTGTAGTTGAGTTCTTGGATAATAAAATATATAAAGATATGCGAAGAAAGGTGTAAATATATATATATACAGGACACGACAAGACGAGGACAAAAAAAGAACGTCTGAACTGCTATGCCATCTTGGAAGCGAGATGATGAAACAGATGGTGTTTAGGTGTTACAGGGATGGAGTAAATGGAGTAATGGAGTAAAATACCCTTCCATTCATTCAATCTTCTATTAATTCTTATTTCTCTGTTTACCACTATATTAGGACGCTGCGCATGCGCGCATTGGCGTCCTTGGTGGCTACAATGTGAAGCCTGGAAAATAACTGGCAAAATTGTGTAGGCGGGTAGGCTACTTGTTTCCTAAAATCCTGTAATTGAATATCGATAATCCGTAACTCCTTGTCCGTCGGTCAGGGTTCTATCATGTGTGGATATCTGTAGACCCATAGAAACCGTCTGAACCGAACGTTTCTCCAAACCGGCATCTTGGCTGTGATAGACAGTGCTCAAGACGCGCTTCCTCGTAGCCTAATACAGACAAGTTATAGGTGCCGGTTTGGAGAAAAGTTCGGTTCAGACGGTTTCTATACAGTATTTTCTAAAGATATCCACACACAATCCGGTCCAACGGACAAGGGATTATAGACACATATGCCTTCAGTAACAGGGTTTTCGGAAACAAGTAGGCTACCCCCCCTAAAGAATTCACCTGTTATTTACCGGGCGCCGCATTGTAGCCACCTACTGTAGGACGCCAATGCACAGCGTCCAATATAGGGCTGTACTGCGCACAGGTGAGGTCTTTATAAATTACATTCTTCAAGAATCGTAAAATGAAATAGCCATTGAACAGTTATATTTCAGATTGTTGCCTACCTTATCGTTGTATCGTCTTTCTCTCTCCGCCTCGTTTAATCGTCTTTCTCTCTCCGCCTCGTTTAATCGTCTTTCTCTCTCCGCAGCCTGAGTGGAGAATAGCAGGACTCATCCTCATGTTATGTGGATCACTGGATGATAGTAATACAACCTGAAAGGATGTTAGGACACACATCAAACTAGACTGTAAATGTGTTGGCATCTCCTTTAGACAACTAAATCTACTAGTTGTCTGCTGCTACAGTGACCTTGTGTGTCGCTATACCTATTTTACTTTCACTTATACTTCCGTGTATAGAAACATTATTGGGGCGGTTCAGCAAGACGCAACGTTTTTGAACATTCAGATATAAAATACACTATGTAGGACAAACACGTCTCGGACATTTATAATAAGAAATCACGTTTGCTCTATTATTGTCATTTTAATGGCAACATTCGACTTTTTGGCTACTGAAAATGGTTTTGTTGTAGTCGTCACCAGCAGGTAAGCCGTCTCATACTTTTCAGGGGTGTATTCAATAGTGCAGATCGTAGCAAAACGTTTTGCAACAAGAAGGAGCGTTTCTTTCTTGACAAGTTCATGTTAGTCCCTCCCTGTTTCTGACTTGTTTGTTTCCGTTTGGTTCCTAATGAGGGCAACGTTCTGTTGCCAAACGTTGTCGATAGAATTAGCAGATATAGAGCCGACCTGATTTACTATTCTAAATGTCAGAGAGGCATGTTTGTTCATAACATCTGAACGTTCCAAAACGTTGGGTCCTGTTCAGAGAACATTCCCCAGTCAGTTTAGTCCCGGGCAATGACTACCATTTCATTCATGCATTATGAATGAAGCCGGTCGGTCGGTCTATTAAAAGCTATAGAAGGTATAATGACGTGTAAACTATGATGCAGAACTTCTCTCTGGAGTTTCCAGGCTGCTTGCTGAATGAATGAACTACAGCAGTGAGCAGTCAGTGGTCTGTTGCAGTCTGAGTCTGATGCTTTAACTTAGAAGCTTCAGCAGTTTAACATCCAGTCTGTTCTACAAGGACCCTTCATGTACTATTATAACATGTTCTAGTATATAAAGTCTGAATGATCAGTTTTAGCTGAATACAGTCTCTCTTTATTGCAGTTAGCCTGCCGAACACTATCAGGCTACGACATGGTTATTACACAATCAGACTACGACATGGTTATTACACTATCAGGCTACGACATGGTTATTACACTATCAGGCTACTACATGGTTATTACACTATCAGGTTACGACATGGTTATTACACTATCAGGTTACGACATGGTTATTACACTACCAGGCTCCGACATGGTTATTACACTACCAGGCTACGACATGGTTATTACACTATCAGGTTACGACATGGTTATTACACTATCAGGCTACGACATGGTTATTACACTACCAGGCTACGACATGGTTATTACACTATCAGGCTACGACATGGTTATTACACTATCAGGTTACGACATGGTTATTACACTATCAGGCTATCAGGCTATATTACACTATCAGGCTACGACATGGTTATTACACTATCAGGCTACGACATGGTTATTACACTATCAGGCTACGACGTGGTTATTACACTATCAGGCTACGACGTGGTTATTACACTATCAGGCTACGACATGGTTATTACACTATCAGGCTACGACATGGTTATTACACTATCAGGCTACGACATGGTTATTACACTACCAGGCTAGCACATGGTTATTACACTATCAGGCTACGACATGGTTATTACACTATCAGGCTACGACATGGTTATTACACTATCATATATATAAGAGTTGTGTCATGATTAGAGGGTCAAATGCGTGTCTCACCGCCAATGGATGAGAGTTGGCACCTCTGTTATGACAGGTGTAGGGCGTGTCTCACCTCCAGTGGGTGAGAGTTGGCAGCTCCGTGAGGACAGGTGTCGGGCGTGTCTCACCTCCAGTGGGGGAGAGTTGTCACCTCTGTTATGACAGGTGTCGGGCGTGTCTCACCTCCAGTGGGTGAGAGTTGTCACCTCTGTTATGACAGGTGTCGGGCGTGTCTCACCTCCAGTGGGGGAGAGTTGGCAGCTCTGTTATGACAGGTGTCGGGCGTGTCTCACCTCCAGTGGGGGAGAGTTGTCACCTCTGTTATGACAGGTGTCGGGCGTGTCTCACCTCCAGTGGGTGAGAGTTGTCACCTCTGTTATGACAGGTGTCGGGCGTGTCTCACCTCCAGTGGGGGAGAGTTGGCAGCTCTGTTATGACAGGTGTCGGGCGTGTCTCACCTCCAGTGGGTAAGAGTTGTCACCTCTGTTATGACAGGTGTCGGGCGTGTCTCACCTCCAGTGGGTGAGAGTTGTCACCTCTGTTATGACAGGTGTCGGGCGTGTCTCATCTCCAGTGGGTGAGAGTTGTCACCTCTGTTATGACAGGTGTCAGGCGTGTCTCACCTCCAGTGGGGGAGAGTTGTGGCAGCTCTGTTATGACAGGTGTCGGGCGTGTCTCACCTCCAGTGGGGGAGAGTTGTCAGCTCTGTTATGACAGGTGTAGGGCGTGTCTCACCTCCAGTGGGTGAGAGTTGTCACCTCTGTTATCCTGTTATGGCTGAAGTGGCAGCATTGAGTAACCTGGAAAGAGGTGGCCATTTCAAACGGCCTCGTACTCAATTCTTGCTGGTACAATATGCATATTATTATTACTATTGGATAGAAAACACTCTCTAGTTTCTAAAACCGTTTGAATTATTTCTCTAAGTGAAACAGAACTCTTTTTACAGCCCATTTCCTATCCGGAAGTGAGATTTCCAAAAGCGAGGTCTCTCTTCAAGAGCTTGTCTATAAAAGGGCATGTCACTTAGGACTGTAGAAACACGTCATACACCTTCCCCTGGGTGTCATGCGGAAGTGAGAGCAGAAATGACTTGATTATCTTGTTCTGGGATTGAATACAACCTCTTGGAGTGAGAGGTCCGCCATTATTTTTTTTCCGAAGGCGCGAAGTTGGACCTGGACTCGCCTCCTGGAAAACCGTCGTTATAGGTGAATATGATCTCCGGCTTCGATTTTATTTGATACATGTCACAATATCATCCTAAAGTATGTTTTTTCAATATAGTTTAATTATATTATTGAAATTTATTCGGGACTTTACATGTGATGCGTTGGAAGAATTTGTTCAAGAAGGAGAGGTTAGCGCCGCACGGCCAGTGTGCTTGCTAATTCAAGAGGGAAATAGTTCGTTCTGGATCCAAACAAAGACGGTTCTGAACAAAGGACCCCTTGTACAACATTCTGATGGAAGATCAACAAAGATAAGGACCCAATTTGGGATGCTATTTCATATATCTGTCGAACTGTGCTATCGCTACCGTTTGCCTTGAATCAATGCTCTTGTGTGTTAGCTCTTGTAGTAAGTTAATTTAACGATATATTGTGTTTTCGCTGTAAAACACTTAAAAAATCGGAAATATTGGCTGTATTCACAAGATGTTTGTCTTTCATTTGCTATCCACCATATATTTTTCTGAAATGATTTATGATGAGTAATGTAGTTGACGTTGGTGTCTGTATTTACTCTGGCTGCTTCGGTGCTATTTCTGACTGTAGCTATGATGGTAGCTTTGATGGTAGCAGTAATGTAAAACTGATTTATAGCTCAAATATGCACATTTTTCGAACAAAACATAGATTTATTGTGTAACATGTTATAGGACTGTCATCTGAGGGAGTTGTTTCTAGGTTAGTTAGGTTGGTTCTAGGTTAGTTAGGTTGGCTTTGCATGCTACCTGCATGCTACCTGCATGCCACCTGTGCTGTGAAAAATGTCTGTCTGTCTTTTTGTATTTGGTGGTGAGCTAACATAAATATACGTGGTGTTTTCGCTGTAAAACATTTTAAAAATCGGACATGTTGGCTGGATTCACAAGATGTTTATCTTTCAAATGCTGTTTTGGACTTGTTAATGTGTGAAAGTTAAATATAAAAAAAAAATAGATTTTGAATTTCGCGCCCTGCACTTGAGCAAGATGTTGTCATAAGTGTACCGACCTCGGGCTTGCAGCCCTAACAGGTTTTAAGACAGGTGTCGGGCGTGTCTCACCTCCAGTGGGGGAGAGTTGTGGCAGCTCTGTTATGACAGGTGTCAGGCGTGTCTCACCTCCAGTGGGGGAGAGTTGGCACCTCTGTTATGACAGGTGTCGGGCGTGTCTCACCTCCAGTGGGGGAGAGTTGTCACCTCTGTTATGACAGGTGTCGGGCGTGTCTCACCTCCAGTGGGGGAGAGTTGTCACCTCTGTTATGACAGGTGTCGGGCGTGTCTCACCTCCAGTGGGGGAGAGTTGGCACCTCTGTTATGACAGGTGTCGGGCGTGTCTCACCTCCAGTGGGGGAGAGTTGGCACCTCTGTTATGACAGGTGTCGGGCGTGTCTCACCTCCAGTGGGTGAGAGTTGGCACCTCTGTTATGACAGGTGTCGGGCGTGTCTCACCTCCAGTGGGGGAGAGTTGGCACCTCTGTTATGACAGGTGTCGGCAACTGCGCTCATGAGGGTTTTCTATTCTAAAAATCAGTTGCCATTCAACAGTTGTAAATACTGCAGATTGTAGGTCTACCGTTCATAGTTGGTCATCCTCTCTCCCTCTCCCGCCTGAGCGGACAGCGGAGACTCGCAGGTTTCATTCCGATTTGGACCAGTGTGGGGTGAGCAGCAATAGAGGAATCGATAGTTCGCCTTCAAAATAAAAGTCCCCCAAATTTAACTGATGCAAAACGAAAAAAATGCCACAATTGGACAATATAATGCTAAACAATGTTGGAATGTTGCTGTATAAATTCTAAGACAGTAATATTTGTGTAATTTCAATGTAATTGTTTCTGTTGGTGTCACTGATTAGGCTGAAACCCCATTTCCATGTCCAATCCATGGGTTTGGCTGTACATATAAGAATTCCCACAATGCAATTCTGGGGCAGGGACGAGTTGGGGAACCCTGGTGTGGGCTGTATAAAGGCTACATTCTCTAGAGAAACCCTGGTGTAGGCTGTATAAAGGCTACATTCTCTAGAGAAACCCTGGTGTGGGCTGTATATAGGCTACATTCTCTAGAGAAACCCTGGTGTGGGCTGTATATAGGCTACATTCTCTAGAGAAACCCTGGTGTGGGCTGTATAAAGGCTATATTCTCTAGAGAAACCCTGGTGTGGGCTGTATAAAGGCTACATTCTCTAGAGAAACCCTGGTGTAGGCTGTATATAGGCTACATTCTCTAGAGAAACCCTGGTGTAGGCTGTATAAAGGCTACATTCTCTAGAGAAACCCTGGTGTGGGCTCTAAATAGGCTACATCCTCTAGAGAAACCCTGGTGTGGGCTGTATAAAGGCTACATTCTCTAGAGAAACCCTGGTGTGGGCTGTATATAGGCTACATTCTCTAGAGAAACCCTGGTGTGGGCTGTATATAGGCTACATTCTCTAGAGAAACCCTGGTGTGGGCTGTATAAAGGCTACATTCTCTAGAGAAACCCTGGTGTGGGCTGTATATAGGCTACATTCTCTAGAGAAACCCTGGTGTAGGCTGTATATAGACTACATTCTCTAGAGAAACCCTGGTGTAGGCTGTATAAAGGCTACATTCTCTAGATAAACCCTGGTGTGGGCTGTATAAAGGCTACATTCTCTAGAGAAACCCTGGTGTGGGCTGTATAAAGGCTACATTCTCTAGAGAAACCCTGGTGTAGGCTATATATTACCTCAACTATCCTGTACCCCTGCACACTGACTCCGTACCGGTGCCTCCTGTATATAGCCTCGTTGTTGTTATTGTGTTACTAATTTAACTGCCATTTATCGGTAAAGAAAACAAGTTAGAACTTCTAAGTTTCCAAGAAATGGAACGTTCCAAAAGGAGATTCCGCCGACGTCATTGACCTAATATGGTGCTTCCTGGTAAATGGACGGGTCCGGCTTTCCCGAGATCGGCCTGTCAGAGGGAGACGTCTTCAACTAACAACTTTTACATCGTCATGAAAAGATACACACTTGATACACAGCAATAACCTGAAAGTGATGTTTTACTAGTAATGAGTTCAACCTACAGAGAAAACACAGTAACAAACATCCATCATGTGTCTTATGGTTCATTTATTAAAAACACAAATACTAAATATTCATAAATGATTTACACGGTCAAAACTTTTGGGAGGTTTTTCTGTTTTGATATCAGAAAATAAAGACTTAAAACGTTTTTCTTTTGTTTTATTTTGATAGAGACAAGGACCAACACATCAACACATTAAACAGTCTTCAGATGCACTATAGTGTTTCCAGCCTAAACTCATTTCCAACACCTGTCCCTAGATGGTTGTTATGGAAACAAAGGGAAAGTAATACATCATCAACTGATAATCACATCAAACTTTATTAGTCACATGAACACAACAGGTGTAGAACTTAAAAATGAAATGCTGAATACAACAGGTGTAGAACCTTACAGTGAAATGCTGAACACAACAGGTGTAGTACTTACAGTGAAATGCTGAATACAACAGGTGTAGTACTTACAGTGAAATGCTGAACACAACAGGTGTAGTACTTACAGTGAAATGCTGAATACAACAGGTGTAGTACTTACAGTGAAATGCTGAACACAACAGGTGTAGTACTTACAGTGAAATGCTGAACACAACAGGTGTAGTACTTACAGTGAAATGCTGAATACAACAGGTGTAGAACTTACAGTGAAATGCTGAATACAACAGGTGTAGTAGCAGTAAATAACAATAGAGAGGCAAAATACAGGGGTTACCGGTACACAGTCAATGTGGAGGCTATATACAGGGTATTACGGTACAGAGTCAATGAGGAGGTTAATTGAGGTAATTGAGATAATATGTACATGAGTTAGAGTTATTAAAGTGACATTATCACAACATTATCATTACATTATCGTTACATTATCACAATTATATGCACAAAACAAATGTCATAGGCTACAGTTAGATCAAATGGAATACATATTTACCTCTAATATTTACAACAAATGGAGGTACAAGGATCTTAAAGAGATGCTCCGGTACCTTAGCCACTAAGAACGTGTGTTATTTTAAATCTCACACTTTGGGCTGGATGTTTCAATATGTAGCTAATTCATACATAATCACTGTTTTACATCAAAAAGCCACAAAATCCCAAGTTGGAAAGCGACTTTTGTTGAAGCTGTGCCGCGCCATTTTCCCTCCATTTCCCTCCACATGGGCAATTAGAGTTCTATCTAATGAGCTTCAGCCCCTCGTATCTGAGTGACAGCTAGCAAGAAGCCAGCCCAGGGTTATCCAATGAGGTTGCAGGGCGGGCCACAGCAGAGAGAGAGAGCAATGACGTGGTGCACATATGTGATGTACAACATTTTCGGGGACCACTTTTGTCTTGTGAGTGTTACTATCAGCACTACTGGCTATAAAGTACACAAAAAGTAGCAGAGAATCTCTTTAATGAGTCTGTTGACTATAGTTTATAAATGATCGGACTGTTCCAGCTGGAACAACCAGTTTGTTGTGTGTCTTTTGTATTAAAATGTTCCATCAGTTTATGTTCCACATTATAGTGTTATTATACAACATTATCTTGTCTGTCAGGAAGGGTCTTCTGTCCTGAATTCAGCCTTCTCTTCCTGGACTAAGACCTGATGTTGTTTCACCAGATGTTAAACCTCTTGTCTGTCAGGAAGGGTCTTCTGTCCTGGATTCAGCCTTCTCTTCCTGGACTAAGACCTGATGTTGTTTCACCAGATGTCAAACCTCTTGTCTGTCAAGAAGGGTCTTCTGTCCTGGATTCTGTTGTTGAAGAGTCTATAGAACATGATTATTATTAATCATTATTACATCATTAGACAACACATCTCCATCCTCCAACAGTTGCCCCCAGCAACAGACACACCCATATGATCTCACACACACATGCTCTGCTCACCGTCACACACACCCTTACCGTACGGTGTGTATTGAAGTGTTAGTAGAGACCAGTTGGAGTATTCTGTCAGTCAGAGCATCAGTGATGTCATTGTGGCTCAGGCTACAACAGAGAGAGAGAGAGAGAGAGACATTTGTAATCTAGTCTCACACACACACACACACACACACACACACACACACACACACACACACACACACACACACACACACACACACACACACACACACACACACACACACACACACACACACACACACACACACACACACACACACACACACACACACACAGGGAAAGCCACTCACTCCAGGACTTGTACTTTATGCAGGTGTGTGATCAGGGGCTGTAGGTGGTGGTCTGTGAGTTGACAGTGGCTGAGGTCCAGTTCTGACAGACCCTCTGAGTGTTCCAGAACCAGGGCCAGAGATCCACAGGCCTTCTGATCCAGCCTGGTCTCACTGAGGTCCAGCTCCCCATCCAGGGCTCTCCACAGGGACTCTGCGTGCCTCAGCAGCCCCTCTTCAATCCCCTCACACACAAGGTCCAGCAGCTGAAGTAGCAGAGCTTTGCTGGAACTGAGAGGACAAGAAGCAGAGACAACATTATTACACAGAGTAGGTCTAACTCCTACTGATAAACTAGTTGGTCAAATGTTTGTCTTTGTGTGTCTAACCTCAGCTTGACAATATGCAGGATGGGAAGCAGCTCCCTCAGTGCTCTGTCCTCCACCTCACAGTCTCTTAGGATGAGCTGGACCTGGTTCTGGACCAGCTGGGTGCTCTGTTGGTTCTGCTTCAGAACAGAGTTGATGGCCCTGCAGTGGTCAGTGGTCAGACACAGAGCCTTCTCTTGGTCCTGAGCTGACAGGTCCACAGAGGAGGAGCAGGAGAAGTCCAGCATGTTGTGCAGAGACCTGAGCAGCCATACTGCTGTTGGTGGTGACGGTGCCCCCTGCTGGATCTGAGAGGCAACACAGCACTGGAGGAAACTCAGCAGTAACTTCCTGTCAACACTACAGAGAGAGAGACAGAGAGAGACAGAGAGAGACAGAGAGAGACAGAGAGAGACACAGAGAGAGAGAGAGCGACAGAGAGCAAGAGATAGAGAGTGAGCGACAGAGACAGAGACAGAGACAGAGAGAGACTTATTTACACACCATCACACGTTAAAACACTGATAAAGACAAAACAACTCTGTTTATCAGGTCAACTCCCAGGCGTTCCCCTTCAATTCCACCCCTAGCTGAGGTTAAGGTTAGTACGTTACACTAAGGTTAGGGTTAGAGGTTAAATCAGTCAGGAAGTGGAAAGCCTCATAGTTCTATCCATTCTAGCAGGGTCAAAGAGTGCCAACTAAACCTGAGTTGGGAGACTCTGTCCAGAAGAGGCAGGATGCTCTCTATCTCCCCCGGTGGTATGGAGGTCCACAGCAGGTTGACTTTGACTTGGTGGCTGTGCTGCAGGGTAAAACACAGAGCAGAACAGTCCACTCTGTCCAGCTCTCTGCTGTTCAGGTTGATCCAATGGTCTGAAGACCTCAACAAACTGGACACACAGTCACTGTCTCTACTGTCATAGAAGTGTCTGATGGAGGACTTTACAAAGCTGGAACTGGACCTGAACCAACATGGAGAATGGATTGTTGTGGTTATGTCAAGGTTTTATAAAGGTTAACTCACATAGCAACAACTTGCTGGATAAGACATGGATAATTAACGTCTATAAATATTGAATAAAGATCTCCCACCTCTTGAATAAAACCCTAATGATATTACAGAGGAAAACTCAGAACAACATGTCACTGGATACAAATAGTTATTTTCTTCTTTCTAGAAAGTCTGATCAGAGAAAGAAGTTCTCCCACCTCTTGAGAGTAACCCTTCCCAGAAAGGGGAGAAGATCTGAGATGTTCTTCTCTAGAAACCTGTTCTTCCTGAGGTCCACAGTGATGTTGTGGGTTGAATGCTGCAGCAGAGAGAGAAGCACTTCCCAGTCCAGCCTGCAGGAGGTCAGGTCTCCACCAACCTTCTCCAGGAACCACTGAGTCAAGTCCTTGTCCTGAGCTTCATACACAACTACAGTCAGCTGCTGCAGAGTGTCTGAGTTCAGTCTAGGAGGTTAGAACATACAGGCAGTCAGAAATATGAAGAAAAACACATGAATGAAGTTACTATTTCTACTTTAAAAAAACATCAGCTTCAGACTGACCTGAGAGAGAGAGGTCCCTGGTGACACAGCAATGTGATGAGAGAGTGACCCTGGATCCGGAAGTTAGTCAGGTCCAGACACTGAACCCTCCAGAGTCTCAGCAGGGAAGCCACACTACTCAGAGCCCTGGATAACACTCTCTCTGGTGGCTGTCTGCTCTTTAGGACCAGGGAGAGTTCTGGGACAGTCAGTGGAGTAGCACCTCTCCCTGTCCTCCTAACCAGTCTGGACAGTTTCACTGCCATACCCACACTCAGCCTGGAATGAAAAGACAAACCTCAAGTCACTTGAAACGGAGAAGTCTTGTCAGATAAAATGATCAGTAAGGAAAATCAACTATTCAATAGACCTGTAAAAGCTGTCTTACTGAACATACCTGAGCTTGTGGAGCTTTGACTCATGTCTCAAAAGAAGTAAGGCTCCTTTGAGAGAGCTCTTGCTGGGGGTGAGAGTGAGGTCCACTCTGGAGGCACAGAGACCCAGGACTCTCCCCACAGACCTGCAGGTTTTCCTGGGTAACTCTCCTCCCAGTGACAGGGTGGAGCCCAAGGCCTGGAGGAGAGAGGCCAACTGCTGGTCCTCCTCTCTGGACCTCACAGGGATGGATTCACACACAGTCTGGAAGAACCTGTCATCACCACAGCTGAAACAGCAAAACATGGAGACATCAAATCAGACATTTAGGAGACAGTGACGTCCAGAAGTATTGGGACAGTGACACATTTGTTGATGTTTTGGCTCGGTACTCCAGTACTTTCTAAATGATACAATGACTATGTGGTTAAAGGTCAGACTGTCAGCTTTAATCTGAAGGTATTTTCATCCAAATCAGGTGAACTGTTTAGAAATTACAGCACTTTTTGTACATACAGTGTCCTCCATTAGTATTCAATCCCCTGAGACTTTTAGACATGTTATTGTGTGGAATTAAAATGGATGGAATATATTCAAAATACTCTGAAATGTCAAAGTAAAAAAATTTAATAAACATATAAAGATGAATCAAATAAAAAACACTAATATCACGAATACAGAAACATGTTTTGACTGTAATATCAAAATGTCAAAGTTAAAGATGAATGAAATATAAAACACTAATATCCTGCGAAACATGTTTTGAAAAACATTCACGGTCATTATTCAGGATTCATTCAGGATTATCTGTAACCATGGTAATTATCTGTAATCATGGTAGCGTCCACATCCATGTAGAAGTATTCAGAAACATATTCTATTCTTATTATTATATTATATATAGACATATTCTATAATTATTTACTATCAAAGTGACTCCAAAATGAAACAATACATTATTTACCTCATCATTTTCTATTGGGCACAAAATAATCTGAAACAACCAGAACAAACAGCAAAATGCATCCAACTAGTTTGTAGAATCACAAAATTGATGTCGTCAGTGCTATGAATATTGAAGAAGAATTATGGAAGAATTAAACCTGGTTAAAGCTTCTCTAGTGTCCGTGAGTTATTTACTCTGAGAAATAAGAACCTAACACCTCACTGTCACAGAGAAAGTTCCATAATATGCATTTGGTTTTATAGATTAGATATTCTGAGTATAAATGTATATGGAAAAATTCACAATATCTAGGTAACATTTGGTAATGTGTAGGAGTAAATGAGACGTATAGGACAGCACATAGATGTATAGGATAGCTGAACATTAAAAACAGACCACAGGAAGACAGGGAGACACATAGGCGCCTAAGACAATTGGACACACTAAGGATAGGGGAGAACAGAACAAAGAGTAGATTGACACATTAATGAAAGCGTGAGACACATGGTATGCTGACACACTAATGATAAAAAGACCCATAGTCAGCTCTTTCTAAAAAGAAGGCTTATAGGATAGAGTCTGCTGATTCCAATAAAGGCAGAACAAAGAGTAGATTGACACATTAATGAAAGGAAAAGACACAGAATCTGCTGACACACTAAGATAAGGGTCCGGCCACCATTATAATCTAACTGAAAGCAGATATGGGCGTTATTGGGCGTGAACAAGCAAGAAGCTTGAACTAAAAGATAATGGTGGCGAATGACTTAAGAAAATAAACTTCATTTGCATAAGGGATGGACATAATACTATGTGTGTATAAATATAAGAGCTAGGGCTCTGGGAAATTGTGTGTTCCGCGGGAAATTCCGGTTTGCTATACAATTGTAATAAAAAGTCTATTTGATTTCACAAGTTCTTACGAGTGTTATATTTCTGAGACGATGTTCCACGACATATTTGGCGAGCTTAGCCAGGAGGGACAGGGACTGAGGAATGGCGTTCAGGGCTGGAGATAGTTTCTTTGGACAATCCTGCAAACAATATGGCCACAACTATAAAAAGGTAAGCCTGTTCTTACATAGTTGAAATGTTTGTATGGATTGTTTCAGAGATCCTGTCTCAGCGAGAGGGGCGCCACGTAAGTCTCTCTTTCAAAATTCCTAAAAAGAAACCAGTAAACACTAGAGAACTTTTGAATTCAATGAATTTGCATGTATGTGTAATTTGGGTAATTGTATTAAATATAAATGTATGCGCATGTATAGAGACTGAGTGAATAGGCGCTGTGAACTTTGCTTGTGTTAGGTGTTTAGCGGAGCGGGCATGCATGCGCTCGCTCTGATCAGACCGTTCGAATGTGTAGCTTAAATGATGCGGTTGTTTGTGCATCTGGCTGAGATGGCTGGCTATAATGTGGGACAGCCCATACGGTCAAAACAGATAATGTAGGTAGAAAATCCTGTGATACCTGTTCAATAAAATTAGTAGAAGGAATGCTTGGACAGGTTACTTATGAATAACGGCTCTAAAAATAATAGAGAACTGCATAAATAAGTAGTTAGCTAGATATTCATGGTTACCGCTCCAGAGAGGAGGACTGAACGGGTGGATATTTAGGACGCAGGAAGAACGTTGGCCCGATTGTGCGGCGTTCAACTGCAAAAGCAGCTTATACGGTTAAAACGTAAATAAGTAGTTAAATAAATATTCATGGCTACCGCTCCGAAAGGAGGACTGAACGGGTGAATATTTAGAGCGCAGGAAGAACGATGGCCCGATTGTGCAGCGTTCAACTGCAAAAGAAATCCTGCGGATAAGAAACGCTCCATCTAGCTAAACGGGGGGTTGAAAATCGGTAGGTCACGCCACGATATTACTCTAATATGGAATAGAGATCAGTATTGGGGGGTGAATAGGATATGAAGACAAGCTGATCCGATTAGACAGTAGTCTCGTCATATCGTAGAAATCCTATCAGTCTAGGCTTATGTTGAGGAAATGGAGTAAGTCAATAAAGAAAGACTGTAAGTTGTTTTTAGGTAAAAACAAAGGGATTGAATGAACGAATGAAAAAATAAACGAATGTATGAAAATACTGTAAGAGAATGAGTGGATCTGTGTAAAGATAGAACATTAGGAATAAGGAAGGACAGGTTGTGTGTGTTTAGGCAGAGCGTCCAGAAGAGGGAGCGCGCAGCCTTCCTGTGACAGAGTATAGAGTTGAGGCAGAGGGAACGAAATTAAGGAACATCGAAGTAAAATAAGTTATAATCAAGGATAAAAACACTGACGTGATAAAGTAATAAGCGACCATAGTAAAATTACTAAAAAGGTGTCAAAATAAATAATAAATAAAAATAATTAACCTCTTGAGAATACAGGGGGTGCTGTTTCAACTTCGACATTTTGCGTCTCCAAATTAAACTGCCTCGTACTCAATTCTTGCTCGTACAATATGCATATTATTATTACTATTGGATAGAAAACAATCTCTAGTTTCTAAAACCGTTTGAATTATGTCTGTGGGTGGAACAGAACTCTATCTGCAGCGAAAATCCTGACAGGAACTGCGAAGGTCTGAAAACTAGTCTCTGTTCCCAGATCAGTCTAAAACTCTGTATGATTGCTATGGGTCGAACTGAACTGCACCCGCCTTCCCCTGGATGTCAGTAACCAATGAGAAGTGGAATGGAGTCTCTACGTCATTCTCAGACTTTATAAAAGGCCGTGAAGTGACATGTCCGTTCTTTTCGACGCTCGCCAAGACACAAGAGAGGACATCAGAATGGCATGCTCAAAAGCTCTTGTTATCGGCCTAAGATATATCCGTCTGTGATTTAATTCGGTATAGGTGTTAGAAACATCATAACGAAGTTATTTTAAACCGATTTATATCAGTTTATGCGAGTATATTGCTATTTTCGGTATTTCCTTAGTATTGCGCTATGACGATTTGGGCATGTTTGTGCGACATAGCTACTGTTAGCTGCTAATTCCAAAGGTGAAGAGGACGTTTTACAACAAAGCAACGATTATTTTGGACAAAGGACACCTTGCCCAAGATTCTGATGGAAGCTCAACGAATAGTAAGAACTATTTATGATGTTAATTCGTTGTTCTGTGGAAAAATGTAAAAGTATTTTTCGGCCATTATTGCGGCACTGGTCTGGCTGTAACGCACACTGTATGTCGAGTAACGTTAATTTTAAAAATCTAAAACAGCGGTTGCATTAATAACTAATGCATCTTTCAATCGCTGTCCAACCTGTATTTTTTAGTCAAGTTTTCGATTATTTATTGATTAGATTAGGTGCCTTTCCAAGATGGCGCCGGCCAAAATGCATGCCATGTTTTTACTGATTACATTGCATAACCACGATTTTTGCTGCTAAATATGCACATTTTCGAACAAAAGCTATATGCATTGTGTAATATGATGTTACAGGACTGTCATCTGATGAAGTATATCAAGGTTAGTAAAATTATATATCTTTTGCTGGGTTGTTACGATCGCTAACATTTACTGCTGGTAAATGCGGTTGTGATTCTGGCTATTGTGGTAAGGTCATATAATGCTATATTGTGTTTTCGCTGTAAAACACGTAAAAAATCTGACATATTGGCTGGATTCACAAGATGTTGGGCTTTCATTTGCTGTACGCTGTGTATTTTTCAGAAATGTTTTAAGATGAGTAATTAGTTATTTGACGTTGGTCTCTGTAATTATTCTGGCAGCTTCGGCACTATTTCAGATTGCAGCTGCAATGTAGAACTGTGATTTATACCTGAAAAATGCAATTTTTTCTAAAAAAACATATGCTATACCATAAATATGTTATCAGACTGTCATCTTATGAAGTTGTTTCTTGGTTAGTGGCTATATATATCTTTATTTAGTCGAATTAGTGATAGCTACTGATGGAGTAAAAAACTGGTGGAGTAAAAAAAGTGGTGTCTTTTGCTAACGTGGTTAGCTAATAGATTTACATATTGTGTCTTCCCTGTAAAACATTTTAAAAATCAGAAATGATGGCTGGATTCACAAGATCTGTATCTTTCATCTGGTGTCTTGGACTTGATTTAATGATATTTAGATGCTAGTATTTACTTGTGACGCTATGCTAGGCTATGCTAGTCAGCTTTTTACTGTGGGGGGTGCTCCCGGATCCGGGATGAGTAGCAATGAAAAGTTAAAGAGGCATTAACCGAATAGTATAATACGAATCGAACATTGTGTAACAAAACAGAAAGTAGAATCGGCGATAAATTGAAATTGTACTATAAAGTTAAAAACGAATCTAGGTTAGTTAAAATAAATAGTGATAAATAGTGAAATCCAGGACACATTAAGAATTCACGAACGGTGTAACAAAGTAAGAGGAAGAAACAGCAAGAGAGCAGCCGATCTATACCCACAGAGACTGCGGTCTAAAAATAGCCTGAGTGACAGAGACCAGAATAAGGGAGGCACAGTCGCATGGGACCAAAATGTGAAGCTCGATTTGCAGGCGTTCTGATGTCAACATTCTATCATCAGAAAATACATTACGATGAACTACAAATGTGGTTCCTCTAGTCCTCGCAGACGTGCGGGTGATTAGCAGAACTATTGACAATATCTAAGAACCAATAAGAAAATAGCTCTCTGTTTTGGATATAGGTATATCGGGTATGGGGAAAATTAGTGTAAGGTGACACTAGAACTTAGTGCGGTAGCAGGAAATGCCGCTATATAAGAGTTTATATCCTTGTCAAAATAACAAACAATTAATCGGTTTGAGGTTAGTGAGAATGGAATTTTTACTTGGCGGTTTATAGTCTCTGAGCGAACAATGAGTGTTTCATAGAGATTACAGTTTATATGTGGTCAAGAAGAAGTATTAGATCACGTTTGACTTGACATCTAGTAGAGTACAGATGGAATTTTAATTGTTAGACATTCTAAACCGTAATTCTCTGAAAACTGTTAAGACGTTTATGGAATAAAAACTATTTGCTGATTAAAAGGTAACATTGTGAATATTAACGATATGTATACTTTCTTTTCCAGAAAAAAAGGGTTTAATCTTCTCTGGTCAAAATGTCATTGGAGACTGCATTACTGTGGAAAGCAGTTAGTTAAAACCTGTTGAGGACAGGGGGTGCTGTTTTCACTTTTTGGGAAAAACGTGCCCAATTTAAACGGCCTCGTACTCAATTCTTGCTCTTACAATATGCATATTATTATTACTATTGGATAGAAAACACTCTCTAGTTTCTAAAACCGTTTGAATTTCGTCTGTGGGTAAAACAGAACTCATTTGGCAGCACACTTTGTGACCAGGAAGTGGAAAGTCTGAAATCTATGTTCTGTTCAAGTGACTGCCTATAAATGGGCATGATACGTATGACTATACGTGCACATCATACACCTTCACCCGGATGTCAAGAGGAAGTGAGAGGAAAAAGGAGTTGATTATCTCTGTCTGACGTTGAATTAACCATCTTGGAACAACGTGTCCCCCATTTTCTGTTGTCTGCAAGGCGCGTGAAGGGACCTGTTATTGCCTACTGGAAACCTGTCGTTATGGGCGAATACGATCTGCGGCTTTGATTTTATTTGATACATGTTACAATATCATCCTAAAGTATGTTTTTTCAATATAGTTTCATTAGACTATTGAAATTTATTCGGGACATTAGGCGTGTTGCGATGTTTGACTTTGTTGACGTTGGAGAGCTTAGCGCCGCATGGCCAGTGTGCTTGCTAATTCAAGAGGGAAAAAGAATGTTCTGAATCCAAAACAACGACGTTCTGGACAAAGGACCCATTGTACAACATTCTGATAGAAGATCAGCAAAGGTAGGAACCATTTTGTGATGCTATTTCATATATCTGTCGAACTGTGTACTAGTAGCTTTGCGCTCAGGTTTTGGTTATTCCCTTACCATAACTAAGTCTTATGTCGTAATGAAGATATTTTTAGAATTCTAACACTACGATTGCATTAAGAACTAATGGATCTATCGTTTCCTATACAACATGTATTTTTTTGTAATGTTTATGAATAGCTATTTGGTCAGAATAGGTGAGAGTCTAATAGAAATATCCGCACATTCTGGGAAAAATATGCTACGTTAGCACGTTATGCTATGTTGTATAACCACGGATTTCAGCTCTAAATATGCACATTTTCGAACAAAACATAAGTGTATGTATAACCTGATGTTATAGGACTGTCATCTGAGGAAGGTTTATGAAGGTTAGTGAAATTTAATATCTTTTGCTGGTTTATTCGCTAACGCTAACGTGCCTATTGCTATCGCTAACGTGCTTGATGAATGAATGCGGTAGTGTGGTAGGCTATTGTAGTAAGCAAATATAATGCTATATTGTGTTTTCGCTGTAAAACACTTAAAAAATCGGAAATATTGGCTGTATTCACAAGATCTTTGTCTTTCATTTGCTATACACCATGTATTTTTCAGAAATGTTTTATGATGAGTATTTCGGTATGTCACGTTGGTGTCTGTAATTATTCTGGCTGCTTTCGGTGCAATTTCTAATTGTAGTCGCAATGTAAACTATGATTTATACCTGAAATATGCACATTTTTCAAACAAAACATAGATTTAATGTATAACATGTTATAAGACTGTCATCTGATTAAGTTGTTTCTTGGTTTCTTTGGTTTGTTCTAGGTTAGTTTGGTTGATTTTGTGCATGATACCTGTGCTGTGAAAAATGTCTGTGCTTTTTTCTATTTGTTGGTGAGCTAACATAAATATATATTGTGTTTTCCCTGTAAAACATTTAAAAAATCGGACATGTTGGCTGGATTCACAAGATGTGTATCTTTCATTAGCTGTATTGGACTTGTTAATGTGTGAAAGTAAAAAAAAAAAAAAATTTTTTTTTTGAATTTCGCGCTCTGGCTTTTCAGTGGAATGTGGGAGGAGTTCTGCTAGCGGAACAGGGGGGGGCGAGACAGGTTAAATGGACCTCAATTAGACAGAAGTACTGTGGTTAAAGGAAAATATGAATGTTTTTACAGCCATAACACCGAAGGAATTGATGTAGGAAACACCACTGTAGAATGTAAAACTATTTGGGTGCTAGAGACTGCGGGAGTTCGTAGAAATAATGATAAAGGGTTGATAATGAATAGAAAAGGGTTGTGTGGTAAAATAACTCAGGTTTCACCGTCTCTCACTATGCTAAAGAATCAGGACAGAGGTATTGCGGATAGTTTCTGGATGTGTGGAAAAAACAAATTGTTGAATGTATTGCCTAATGAATGGATTGGTCTTTGTGCCTTAGTTAGAGCAATTCAACAGGTTACCATCATTAAATCACCCCACGATGACTATGACTTAATCCTAGAGTTAAAAGGGCGTATGAGAAAGACCCTGAGGTATACCTTGATGCAATTGGACAGCCTAGAGGTGTACCTCGGGAGTTCAAGGCAAGAGATGAAGTTAAATCAGGATTTGAATATATATTTTTGTGGATAACACCAAATATAAACTTAGAGTGGATTAATTATATATATTATAACCAACAGAGATTCATTAACTATACTGACTCGGCCCTAATAGCGTTGGGGGAACAGGTACAGGCTACCAGTAAAATGACTTGGCAAAATAGACAGGCTCTCAATTGGCTCTTAGCGGAGAAGGGTGGAGTTTGTGTTATGTTTGGGATTGGTTGGATCGAGCATTGGGAAAGTGGGGAGCTATGTTTGCTAGGATGGCTATTATGCTGGGAGGAGGGTTATTGGCTCTGGGTATTGTATTATTTTATTTTAATTTTTAATTTTCTCATATTCAATTTATTATTATACTCATTGTATTATTTTAATTTTAATTTTAAATTTTTACATAACTGAGATAACCTCAGGCAAGGCTAGGTACCTACATGCTCATGTTTCATCAAATATGTAATATTTTATCTTTCTAATTTTTATACCAAATTAGATCTTTTACTCTTATGAAAACTAGAGATGTTTGGTCTAGTTAGGTTTTCATTAATGTTTCTAATTGGATCTTTTACTCCTATTTTAGTATTAATCATTTGGAGATGTTTGGTCCAGTTGGTTTATATGCTTTACTCTGTTTAACTCTGTTTTTGTATTTTCTTGCCCATCATAGGTATTCTCATTTACTATCCCAAAGTCATATTTGTATAATTCATGTGGCTAATTAGCCCCAGAGGAGGGATTTGTAGGAGTAAATGAGACGTATAGGACAGCACATAGATGTATAGGATAGCTGAACATTAAAAACAGACCACAGGAAGACAGGGAGACACATAGGCGCCTAAGACAATTGGACACACTAAGGATAGGGGAGAACAGAACAAAGAGTAGATTGACACATTAATGAAAGGGTGAGACACATGGTATGCTGACACACTAATGATAAAAAGACCCATAGTCAGCTCTTTCTAAAAAGAAGGATTATAGGATAGAGTCTGCTGATTCCAATAAAGGCAGAACAAAGAGTAGATTGACACATTAATGAAAGGGTGAGACACATGGTATGCTGACACACTAATGATAAAAAGACCCATAGTCAGCTCTTTCTAAAAAGAAGGCTTATAGGATAGAGTCTGCTGATTCCAATAAAGGCAGAACAAAGAGTAGATTGACACATTAATGAAAGGGAAGACACAGAATCTGCTGACACACTAAGATAAGGGTCCGGCCACCATTATAATCTAACTGAAAGCAGATATGGGCGTTATTGGGCGTGAACAAGCAGGAAGCTTGAACTAAAAGATAATGGTGGCGAATGACTTAAGAAAAGAAAATTCATTTGCATAAGGGATGGACATAATACTATGTGTGTATAAATATAAGAGCTAGGGCTCTGGGAAATTGTGTGTTCCGCGGGAAATTCCGGCTTGCTATACAATTGTATTAAAAAGTCTATTTGATTTCACAAGTTCTTACGAGTGTTATATTTCTGAGACGATGTTCCACGACAAATGCAACATTTGTTATTTCAGGGAATCTAAGTATAAATGTTACCAGATTCAATAACATTTGAAGATTCATATGACAATGTCTTAAAAAAGACAATGACTGCAGAAAGCTACAAACGTCCTCTCTAAAGGGAAATACAGGGACAGACAACTACAATCCCTGAAATGTACTGATCCAACTCACCTCAGCTGTGATATGTAGGGCAGACACTGAAGGAAACTCCTCACTTCACTCTCTTCATCTGACCAGCCCTTCAGCTCTACTGGTTTCTTCTCTGGTTGGAGTTTCAGCACTTCTAGGAGGAGGGAGGCCTTTCTCTCTGAGAGGTCTATGGACCAGACTGCAGGAGCTGACTGGTAAACTGGCTGTAATGCTGGAAGGACACTCCTGCCTGTTTGAGTCTCATAGTCCTTCACATGTGAGTACAGATCCAACAGGAAATGACTCTCTCTAAATGGATCATCACCATCATCATCATCACCACCATATGTGTATCTGCACATGGAGGATAATGTCTTTAAGATATTCTCTCCTGTCTCTGTATCAAACTCAGCTGCAGCAACACTGAGTTTAGACAGAACAAGCCACCAGATATCCTCTTCACCATAATTAACAAACAACCTGAATGAGAAGACAGACAACATTGTTAACTTCTTGCAACTATAGGGGGTGCTGTTCCGCATTAGCATATTTGTGTCTCCAAATTAAACTGCCTCGTGCTAAATTCTTGATCGTACAATATGCATATTATTGTTATTATTGGATAGAAAACAGTCTATAGTTTCTATAGGAGTTGAAATTTTGTCTCTGAGTGGTACAGAACAATTTCTACAGCACTTTTCATGACAGGGTTCAGATTTCAGAAATTTTTACCTCTGATCTGGGGTCTGTTTATAAGGCCACAGTGAATGCTATGAAGAAACCGACACTGCCTACGTCTTCCTCTGGGTGTCTGTACGTCATCACGTTTTCAATGAAGTCGATGGGACGTTCACAGCCATTATAAATGACAAAAATGTACAGAGACCCCCCTTTCTCAACGTGCGCCTCAAGCGTGAAGGCCATCGGACCTGCCTCGTTCCAAATCGTTTTCTAACCAGCAGTATTTCTCCGGTCATGTTTTCAGTCGTTATAGTTGTTAAAAACATCATAATGTAGTGAATTTTAACCGTTTTATATCAATTTATATCCGTTTAGTGCGATTTTGAGGAATTTCTTTGTCGTGCACTCTGAAAGTTTGGACACGTTTTAGGGTGTCGGTCGTTGGTGATGGACATTTCGAAGGACAGAGGACATCTATCGACCAAAAGACGTTTATAACATAGAAAGGATACATTGCCCAAGAATATGATGGAAGATCAGCTCAAAGTAAGCAATATTTAATATGATAAACCGTGTTTCTGTCGAAATATTTTAAACGCATATATCGCCATTTTGTTTGGTATAGCTTCACTTGGCGAACCCTGTATTGAAAAGTAAGGATAATTTTAAAAATGTAAATCAGCGGTTGCATTAAGAACTAATTTGTCTTTCGATTCCTGTCTACCCTGTATTTTTTAGTCAAGTATATGATTAGCTTTCAATTAAACTAGATCACTCTGATAGATGACGTCAGACATATTGAGGCTTGATTTCCTAGTATTTTTATTGTGTAACCACGGTTTTGTATGGCTAAATATGCACCTTTTCGAACAAACTGTATATGTATGTTGTAAAATGATGTTACAGGAGTGTCATCGGAAGAATTCTGAGAAGGTTAGTGAAAAAATTAATATCTTTTGGCGGTGATTACGTTATAGCGCTCTTTGGCTGGAATCGATGCTCTGGTAACGTTTTCACATGTAGTATGCTAACTTATCGATTTATTGTGTTTTCGCTGTAAAACGCTTAGAAAATCTGAAATATTGTCTGGAATCACAAGATCTGGGTCTTTCCATTGCTATGCTTTGTCTATTCTTATGAAATGTTTTATGATGAGTAAATTGGTCATACACGTTGCTCTATCTAGTAATTCTAGTCGATTTGCGATGGTCGGTGCAATTGTAAACTGTGATTTCTACCTGAAATATGCACTTTTTTCTAACAAAAACTATCCTATACCATGAATATGTTATCAGACTGTCATCTGAAGAGGTTTTTTCTTGGTTAGTGGATATCAATATCTTAGTTGAGCCGAATTGGTGATAGCACCTGAAGGAGTAAGAAACTGATGGAGTTAGAATAGTGGTGTATTTTGCTAACGTGTTTAGCTAATAGATTTACATATTTTGTCTTCCCTGTAAAACATTTTAAAAATCTGAAATGGTGGCTTTATTCACAAGATCTGTATCTTTCATCTGGTGTCTTGGACTTGTGATTTAATGATATTTAGATGCTACTATCTACTTCTGAAGCTATGCTATCTATGCTAATCAGTGTGTGGGGGGTGGGGGGTGCTCCCGGATCCGGGGTTAGTAGCCGTGAAAGGTTAATACATGTTATCCTGGATTCTCTGGTCAAGTAATGCAGAGGAATCACCCACAGACACATAAACATAGCAGAATGGTAAAGAAGACTAATGGAGGGATATGGATAAACAGATGTTTTATAAACCAGATAAATAACTGGTACAATGTGACACATCTCTGAAAAAACACTCACCTCAGCTGTGAGATGTAGGACAGACACTGAAGGAAACTCCTCACTTCACTCTCTTCATCTGACCAGCCCTTCAGCTCTACTGGTTTCTTCTCTGGTTGGAGTTTCAGCACTTCTAGGAGGAGGGAGGCCTTTCTCTCTGAGAGGTCTATGAACCAGACTGCAGGAGCTGACTGGTAAACTGGCTGTAATGCTGGAAGGACACTCCTGTCTGTTTGAGTCTCATAGTCCTTCACATGTGAGTACAGATCCAGCAGGAAATCACATTGATATTCCTTATTATCGTCACCATCATCATCATCATCACCGAAGGGGAAGGTGCTGTAAGTACACACTGATGATACCAGCTTCAGTGTCTTCTCTCCTGTCTGCTCCTCCCACTCTGCTGCTTGAGACAGGAGATCCACCAGGAACTTGATCTGCTTTGAGGGAAAAGACCCCCATGGATAGAACCTGCAACAAGGACAGTAACAGCTGATTCAGACATGGATGAACACATTAAATCAGTCATAGCTAAAGATATATGAAGTAGTTATACATTTACATAATGTGCTTTGGTTATATGTTAAAGTATTTAATTTTAGAGACAATCACATGATTTATCTGTGACATTTAGTAATGCAACATTAGTTATGTCAGGAAATGGGCTGATAAATGTTACCAGATTCACCAACATGTGTAGTTTTATACGGAGCCTTCACCGTGTGCTGCCACTTTGCATCAGCAGTCAGAAAGGAGACTCTCTGGGGGGCAGTTTGATAGTGGTGATGCTAAACAACTCTGGTTAATTTCCCTCTTCCCTCTCTCTCTCTTCCCTCTCTCTCACCACTCTCTCTTTCTCTCTCTCTCTCGTCCCTCTCTCTCTTCCCTCTCACTCTCTCTTCCCTCTCGCTCTCTCTTCCCTCTCGCTCTCTCTTCCCTCTCGCTCTCTCTCTCTCTCTCGTCCCTCTCTCTCTCTCGTCCCTCTCTCTCTCTCTCGTCCCTCTCTCTCTCTCTCGTCCCTCTCTCTCTCTCTCCCTCTCTCTCTCTCGTCCCTCTCTCTCGTCCCTCTCTCTCTCTCTCGTCCCTCTCTCTCTCTCTCTCGTCCCTCTCTCTCTCTCTCTCTCTCTCTCTCTCTCTCTCCTCTCTCTCTCTCTCTCTCTCTCCCTCTCTCTCTCTCTCGTCCCTCTCTCTCTCTCTCTCTCTCTCTCTCTCGTCCCTCTCTCTCTCTCGTCCCTCTCTCTCTCTCGTCCATCTCTCGTCCCTCTCTCTCTCTCTCGTCCCTCTCTCGTCCCTCTAACTCTCTCTCTCGTCCCTCTCTCTCTCGTCCTTCTGTCTCTCGTCCCTCTCTCTCTCGGCCCTCTCTCTCTCTCTCGTCCCTCTCTCTCTCTCGTCCCTCTCTCTCTCTCGTCCCCCTCTCTCTCTCTCGTCCCCCTCTCTCTCTCTCTCGTCCCTCTCTATCTCTCCAGTGCTTTACACTGCAGCAGACTTTATTATTGTTTTCAATGCTCTTCCCTTTGAGGTTCAGCGTGGCTGGACTATTATTGTCCTGCCAGACGTATTTGGGTTGACATTTTAGTTAAAGGGAAGTTGCTTGCCAGTTTATTGTGTCTTGTTATTTGAACTGTATTGATGTGGTACTAATGACATGTGGCCCAGAAGATGTTGGACATTTTAAGGCCTTTGTTTGTCTATGACTCCCCACCATTCATACCCTCTGCACTCCTCCACTGGGAGGTAATACAGATTACTGCAAATCATCTCATGTTGATGACTGGGTTATTTCTTGTAAATTGTTTCTATGAAGTTGCCGTTAAATTGCTCTGCCATCATTATTGTATGAGGTATTATTGGTGGGGTTACCCCTGTGCTGTGATGGGTGTTTTATATGGTGTGTCCTATCTTTTCTCTCCACTGGCTATCTGGCTAACAGGCTACACTCTAGACAGTCTCTTCTGCTGATGTGTGTGTGTCTGGTAGTGGGTCTCTCTCTATCCTACTCTTTTCCTTTCTGCAGGGTTAATACCTGCTTGGCGCCCCAACAAAATCTTTACCTTCACCCCTCTCTAACAATACCGCTACAAGATTTACCAACACTTGAAGTTTTATATGTCAAATGTTTCTACAAGATAATAACCACTAGCATCACATAATCACTAACCACCACACATGTTCAGACTCACCTCAGCTGTGAGATGTAGGGCAGACACTGAAGGAAACTCCTCACTTCACTCTCTTCATCTGACCAGCCCTTCAGCTCTACTGGTCTCTTCTCTGGTTGGAGTTTAAACACTTCTATGAGGAGGGAGGCCTTTCTCTCTGAGAGGTCTATGAACCAGACTGCAGGAGCTGACTGGTAAACTGGCTGTAATGCTGGAAGGACACTCCTGCCTGTTTGAGTCTCATAGTCCTTCACATGTGAGTACAGATCCAGCAGGAAATCACATTTCTGGTAGTGATATACTTTAGACAGTGACAACACTTTCTCTACAGTTGTTTGTATGGTTCCTCTCTCATGGAGAGCTGCTTGAAGACACAGATTCAGTAGGAATGTCTTCTCTCTCTTTGTCCTCTCTTCAGGGGATCTTCTCTGATCATATGGAGGAGTAAAACTGCAAGAACAGTTTAACAACAAATAGATGAATATGTGAGAGATATGATATGCATTTCTGATGGTCACATTATGGTGGGTAAAATACAATGACTATCTTTCTAAACTCATCATCCACTTCAATTGTTCCTTAAAATCATGACCACAAAGTAAGATGCATCTTTTTAAACAGTATGTGTATGTTTAGTTTATTAAGTTACTGCAGAAAGCTACAAGCTTCCTCTCTAAAGGGAAATACAGGGACAGACAACGACAATCCCTGAAATGTACTGATCCAACTCACCTCAGCTGTGAGATGTAGGGCAGACACTGAAGGAAACTCCTCACTTCACTCTCTTCATCTGACCAGCCCTTCAGCTCTACTGGTTTCTTCTCTGGTTGGAGTTTCAGCACTTCTAGGAGGAGGGAGGCCTTTCTCTCTGAGAGGTCTATGGACCAGACTGCAGGAGCTGACTGGTAAAGCGGGTTCAATAATGGAAGGACACTCCTGGCTGTTTGATTCCTATTGTACTTCACATGAGAGTACAGATCCAGCAGGATGTCGTATCTCTCAGTTTGATACACAGAGAACAGTGACAGCAGTGTGTTCACAGCTCTCTGGAATGTTTCTCTGTGATCTAGTGCTGCTTGTACACACAAATCTAGTAGGACTGCTTTCTCTTCTGTCTCCAGTTTTTCAGGGGATCCTCTCTGATGCTGTAGAGGGGTAAACCTGTGACCCATAAAACACAAGAATGTCTATGTTCAGATAGAAGCAGGGAGAATGTGACAGCAGTGTACCAGCTGCCTCTTTTACAGACTGAATAATGTTGTCATGTGTGTCTCTTGTTGTGTTGTTGTAATGTCTTCTTTAAAAAGTACTAGACTTTACTGTAGTATTTACTGTAGTGTTTTGGATACTTTATTGTAGTATTCTATAGTAAAGTTGTATTATTTGTTCATGTGGGTACTCACCTGAGTTTGTTGATATTTGGTAGACACTTTAAAATGGTTTTGCTGAGAGCTTCACTGAGAACAGTTCTCTGATCCCAGTGTACACAGAGACGAACCCTCTCTAGACTCTGCTTCATCACTTCTTCTGCTCTCTCAAACACTCGTCTTTCACCCTGGACTGGAAGGTGCAACTCATTTCCACAGAGACTAAGTAAGCTGGTGAAGTCCAGCTCTGTCTCACTGCTCAGCAAAGTTGTCCAGAGTTGACACAGCATTGAGGGGTCAGATGAATCACCAGAGGATGGTCTTTAAAAGAGAACAGGTTATAAATTAGATTAAACAGATTATTTCAAAGTAGCATGACACAGAAGTGTTTATAACTCAGTATCTGAATGGAAGAGAATATAAGATATATTTTTTAAAGACGGTTTGCTTCATCCCAATGTATCAATTTATATTTCTTTGGCTGATTAATTGGAAATAAACTGGTGAATTAGACAACACAAATATTACCCAAGATGTCTGACAGATACAGTGGGGAGAACAAGTATTTGATACACTGCCGATTTTGCAGGTTTTCCTACTTACAAAGCATGTAGAGGTCTGTAATTTTTATCATAGGTACACTTCAACTGTGAGAGACGGAATCTAAAACAAAAATCCAGAAAATCACATTGTATGATTTTTAAGTAATTAATTTGCATTTTATTGCATGACATAAGTATTTGATCACCTACCAACCAGTAAGAATTCCGGCTCTCACAGACCTGTTAGTTTTTCTTTAAGAAGCCCTCCTGTTCTCCACTCATTACCTGTATTAACTGCACCTGTTTGAACTCGTTACCTGTATAAAAGACACCTGTCCACACACTCAATCAAACAGACTCCAACATCTCCACAATGGCCAAGACCAGAGAGCTGTGTAAGGACATCAGGGATAAATTGTAGACCTGTACAAGGCTGGGATGGGCTACAGGACAATAGCCAAGCAGCTTGGTGAGAAGGCAACAACTGTTGGCACAATTATTAGAAAATGGAAGAAGTTCAAGATGACGGTCAATCATCATCATCGGTCTGGGGCTCCATGCAAGATCTCACCTCGTGGGGCATCAATGATCATGAGGAATGTGAGGGATCAGCCCAGAACTACACGGCAGGACCTGGTCAATGACCTGAAGAGAGCTGGGACCACAGTCTCAAAGAAAACCATTAGTAACACACTACGCCGTCATAGATTAAAATCCTGCAGCGCACGCAAGGTCCCCCTGCTCAAGCCAGCGCATGTCCAGGCCCGTCTGAAGTTTGCCAATGACCATCTGGATGATCCAGAGGAGGAATGGGAGAAGGTCATGTGGTCTGATGAGACAAAAATAGAGCTTTTTGCTCTAAACTCCACTCACCGTGTTTGGAGGAATAGAAGGATGAGTACAACCCCAAGAACACCATCCCAACCGTGAAGCATGGAGGTGGAAACATCATTCTTTGGGGATGCTTTTCTGCAAAGGGGACAGGACGACTGCACCGTATTGAGGGGAGGATGGATGGGGCCATGTATCGCGAGATCTTGACCAACAACCTCCTTCCCTCAGTAAGAGCATTGAAGATGGGTCGTGGCTGGGTCTTCCAGCATGACAACGACCCGAAACACACAGCCAGGGCAACTAAGGAGTGGCTCCGTAAGAAGCATCTCAAGGTCCTGGAGTGGCCTAGCCAGTCTCCAGACCTGAACCCAATAGAAAATCTTTGGAGGGAGCCGAAAGTCCGTATTGCCCAGCGACAGCCCCGAAACCTGAAGGATCTGGAGAAGGTCTGTATGGAGGAGTGGGCCAAAATCCCTGCTGCAGTGTGTGCAAACCTGGTCAAGAACTACAGGAAACGTATGATCTCTGTAATTGCAAACTAAGGTTTCTGTACCAAATATTCAGTTCTGCTTTTCTGATGTATCAAATACTTATGTTATGCAATAAAATGCAAATTAATTACTTAAAAATCATACAATGTGATTTTCTGGATTTTTGTTTTAGATTCCTTCTCTCACAGTTGAAGTGTACCTATGATAAAAATTACAGACCTCTACATGCTTTGTAAGTAGGAAAACCTGCAAAATTGTCAGTGTATCAAATACTTGTTCTCCCCACTGTATATCATCAGAAAACAGATTAGATTTGTAATTTAAATCTTACATTTTTTGAAGTAGCCCAAGGTTTTGTCATCTTAACAACTAACTCAGTAAATTACTGATAATACCAGTGAGTGTTGCATTCATCAAGATAACTTATTTGGATTTTAATAAAACGTCTTGAGACAGTTTTTCAATTTACAGAGAGATGTATCCTGACCTCAAATGGTATCAGATGTGACAAACAAGGAATTAAAGTAGTTGTATGAATGGTTTGGTGATTACCAATCTTTATTTGACTAGGTTAGTTTGTACACAGATAATAACCTTACCCAAGATGTCTGATGTTCTTCAGAGAGCCCAGTATCAGCCTTACTCCTTGGTCTGACACAGTGCAGCCGTTCAGGTCCAAGCCAACCTTTCTCTCTGCAGACTGACTGGTCACATAAGAGACTGCACAGCACTGCACTGGTGAGGATCAAGATGTTCTCCACTCAGGTCTAGATGATAGTCCAGTTTGTCCAGGAGAAGCAGACAGGCCTCAGTAGACTGATATTCATACAAGCACTGACACAAAAACAGAAGATCTATCTCAAACTCAGGAGCACCACCTTCTGCATGATCTTGGTTTGTTTGAGATGGAAGAAATGTGTTCACCACTTCCTTGAAGAACCATTCTGATGTCTTCTTGATCTGTTGAACTGAAACTAGACCGTTTACCAATCTAATATTCCTCTCATTCAGAAGCCCACACAGGAAAGGAATCAAGTGTTTTGTGTGTTTCCATTCTTCAGTCTGGCACTTCTCTAGAACCTCTCTGATTTTGTCTGGATTCTGTAAGAGCCAAAGGGCACCAAAGAACTCCTGCATTGTGTAGTGGAGAAATGCTGAGTAGGTGTCTGACGCTGTGGGTGCAACCTTAACCATAAGTGCCCCCAAGAATGCAAAATGGACACTGCTTTCTTCACAACTCAGTGTTGTCAAGTTCATGTTTTTTTCATTTGTCGCATCAAAAGCAATTTCTGCCAAAGACAATATTTTCTCTTTGTTTTCTTTGAGACACTTGTCGGTATCCTTACATCGTTTGGCACTGTGTTTTTGGATGCAGTGACGGAGGATGTTGCTGTACATTTCAGTTATAGTGCATGTCTGTTTAGGAGCCTCTGAGGTAGGGAAATACATGCAGGCAACCACCATCAGTGCGTACATTGGGACATGGCACAGACTGAACAACTCTAGGTTGTTTAACACACTGCTCAAGGAGTCAGGCTCAGCACTCAGCATCTGTGTTAAGTAAGCCCTGATGGATTCATCACTGAACCCTTTCACCTCCACTCTGAACCAGTCTACGGGCCAGTCTGTCAGGAAGTCTTCAGATTGATCTGGTCTGCATGTGGTCAAAATCTTTGCATCCGGGAGGAGGTTCTCCACAAGGTTCTTTACTACCGACAGAGAGGAGAGGTCTGTGATTCCATCAAATATGATGACAACGTTTTCAGAGTTCTTCTTAATATCCTGTAACACTTCTTCTTTGCTTTCTTTTGGCTCACTGTTCATGTTAAATAGAAGGTCCTCCAGGTTCATTGGTTTTCTGTGTGAAATGTCTCTCACGTCAAAATAAAACATGTAATCTAGTTCTCTGTGATCTTTCTCTGCCCAGAGGTTCAACATTTGATGGGCGACTGTTGTTTTTCCAATTCCAGGTTTTCCAACCAGGAGGATTTTTTTCTCATGTGTTTTTAGCAGGTCAGCAGGGGATGTTTCCTGTTTGGCCATGGGGATGAAGCTCTTTAGCTTTTTAGGGCGAGCTTTCTTGCATCTTTTATTCTTCATTTTAATTTCAGAGTCAGATGAATGCACATGTGTATCTAACACAAGAGGGGTGTAAGAGAAAGTCCCCCCATTTCTACATCTCTCTGGTAGGAGACTACAGCTTTGTTTCCATGCACCCTCTGTGATCCTCCGTGCTTTACATTTCAGCTGTTCTTGATATCCGTGACAGGGTTTTGAACCTAAATAAGGGTATTAAGGGAAGAGAGAGTAAATGCACTGTGCCAACAAATCAAAGCCAATCTAAAGGACGAGAGAAAATCAGGATAGAAAGCTACAAGGATACACTAGTAGATCTTCATAGATCGAAGGGGATCTTTTGGGGATAAATGGTCATCAAAAACAAGAAGGACCAAGGGGCAGTGAAAACAAAGTTAAAATGCCTTTATTATGATGGCATGTTCAATAGAACAATATCTATAAAAACTGACACATTTCAGCATAGCCTTCATCAAGGAGGACAATAGCAATCTCTATTGAACATGCCATCATAATAAAGGTTTTTTACTTCATGAAAAGGACATTGGTGGTCCTTGTTTTTGATGAACAATCTAAAAAGGTACATTAACCCCCTTCAATGTGCACTTCAAATAGCTTCCCCAGCACCAAGGAACCAAAGGAATAGTGCCAAAAGTACAAACCCTGTCTACGGAGTGCGCACAGTAAGATAAATTAACCACACCTAAAATAATATTTGAAAGACACATTTCAACATGTCTGCTATTTTCAGCCCAGCCAATTGTATACTATATAGTGTATACTAATAGGATACTATATGTCCACTTACCAACAAGGTAGTCTGTTATCTCTGTGTCTCCCTCGAAGGGGAAGCAGCTGATCCATTGCTGTAAGTCAGCGTCGCCTAAGGTCCTCTTCCTTGTGATGTCGAGAATCGTCAGTAACTCGTAGCATGCAGCCTCTCCTTTGGCTGAGACCCAGTCCAGAATTCTTCTGGTTTGGTCAAAACGGTCAACTTCAGCCTGAATTTTACTGACTTCCTCCTCGTGAAGAACCTTGCGCTTGAACAGGTTTTCCACAATGAGGGGCAGATTCTGGAGCCTTCCAATGAGACGTAACCTTCCATTTGTAATGTACTCTAAAGCAGACTGTCTTGTGGAAGCCATGTCTCAGGTTGTTTCTGCAGCATCACTGATATGTTTCAACAAGTAGGATCTCTGGACGAAGACAGTACATAGTCAGTCAACAGTAGAACAGTCAAGTAATGATTAGGTTTATTTATTAAATGTAACTTTTTATCCCATGTAAATAAACATACACCAACTACATGTGACTGTATCTATGACAATGGAGTAAAACAAGAGTATATTTGGGGTTCTGATGGGGTCAGATCAAAGATGGATGACAGTTGAACTGATTCATTCAGCAGAAGTTATCTGCACTATGGTTACCTGAACGTTGTTGGACATGATCTCTTCCATGCATATCAGTAACAGTACTTCTCCTTGAGTAGGATATTAAAATACTACTCATATTACACATATGATATATCTAGAAATTCCTTTTTTCATAACACAACTGATCTGTGGGTCAGTGGTGGATAATTAGTGGATGATAATCAGTGGAAGATAATTAGTGGAGGATAATCAGTGGAGGATAATTAGTGGAGGGTAATCAGTGGAGGATAATTAGTGGAGGATAATCAGTGGAGGATAATTAGTGGAGGATAATTAGTGGAGGATAATCAGTGGAGGATAATTAGTGGAGGATAATCAGTGGAGGATAATTAGTGGAGGATAATCAGTGGAGGATAATTAGTGGAGGATAATTAGTGGAGGATAATCAGTGGAGGATAATCAGTGGAGGATCATTAGTGGAGGATAATCAGTGGAGGATAATCAGTGGAGGATCATTAGTGGAGGATAATCAGTGGAGGATAATCAGTGGAGGATAATTAGTGGAGGATAATCAGTGGAGGATAATTAGTGGAGGATAATCAGTGGAGGATAATTAGTGGAGGATAATTAGTGGAGGATAATCAGTGGAGGATAATCAGTGGAGGATAATCAGTGGAGGATAATTTTAATTTTTATTTTATTTAACCTTTATTTAACCAGGTAGGCAAATTGAGAACACGTTCTCATTTACAATTGCGACCTGGCCAAGATAAAGCAAAGCAGTTCGACACATACAACAACACATAGTTACACATGGAGTAAAACAAACATATAGTCAATAATACAGTGAAAAAAAATAAGTCTATATACAATGTGAGCAAGTGAGGTGAGATAAGGGAGGTGAACGCAAACAAATATATGTATAAATAAATAAAAATATAAAAAGGCCATGGAGGCGAAGTGAGTACAACACAGCAAGTAAAATAAAAACTAAAAAACACTGGAATGGTTGGTTTGCAGTGGAAGAAAGTGCAAAGTAGAGACAGAAATAATGGGGTGCAAAGGAGCAAAATAAATTAATAAATAAATACAGTAGGTAAAGAGGTAGTTGTTTGGGCTAAATTGTAGATGGGTTATGTACAGGTGCAGTAATCTATGAGCTGCTCTGACAGCTGGTGCTTAAAGCTAGTGAGGGAGATAGGTGTTTCCAGTTTCAGAGATTTTTGTAGTTCGTTCCAGTCATTGGCAGCAGAGAACTGGAAGGAGAGGCGTCCAAAGGAAGAATTGGTTTTGGGGGTGACTAGAGAGATATACCTGCTGGAGCGCGTGCTACAGGTAGGTGCTGCTATGGTGACCAGCGAGCTGAGATAAGGGGGGACTTTACCTAGCAGGGTCTTGTAGATGACCTGGAACCAGTGGGTTTGGCGACGAGTATGAAGCGAGGGCCAGCCAACGAGAGTGTACAGGTCGCAGTGGTGGGTAGTATATGGGGCTTTGGTGACAAAACGGATGGCACTGTGATAGACTGCATCCAATTTATTGAGTAGGGTTTTGGAGGCTATTTTGTAAATGACATCACCGAAGTCGAGGATTGGTAGGATGGTCAGTTTTACAAGGGTATGTTTGGCAGCATGAGTAAAGGATGCTTTGTTGCGGAATAGGAAGCCAATTCTAGATTTGACTTTGGATTGGAGATGTTTGATGTGGGTCTGGAAGGAGAGTTTACAGTCTAACCAGACACCTAGGTATTTGTAGTTGTCCACATATTCAGTCAGAGCCGTCCAAAGTAGTGATGTTGGACAGGCGGGCAGGAGCAGGCAGCGATCGGTTGAAGAGCATGCATTTGGTTTTACTTGTATTTAAGAGCAGTTGGAGGCCACGGAAGGAGAGTTGTATGGCATTGAAGCTCGCCTGGAGGGTTGTTAACACAGTGTCAAAAGAAGGGCCAGAAGTATACAGAATAGTGTCGTCTGCGTAGAGGTGGATCAGAGAATCACCAGCAGCAAGAGCGACATCATTGATGTAAACAGAGAAGAGAGTCGGTCCAAGAATTGAACCCTGTGGCACCCCCATAGAGACTGCCAGAGGCCCGGACAACAGACCCTCCGATTTGACACACTGAACTCGATCAGAGAAGTAGTTGGTGAACCAGGCGAGGCAATCATTAGAGAAACCAAGGCTGTCGAGTCTGCCAATGAGGATGTGGTGATTGACAGAGTCAAAAGCCTTGGCCAGGTCAATGAATACGGCTGCACAGTATTGTTTCCTATCGATGGCGGTTACGATATCGTTTATGACCTTGAGCGTGGCTGAGGTGCACCCATGACCAGCTCTGAAACCAGATTGCATAGCGGAGAAGGTGTGGTGTGATTCGAAATGGTCGGTAATCTGTTTGTTGACTTGGCTTTCGAAGACTTTAGAAAGGCAGGGTAGGATAGATATAGGTCTGTAGCAGTTAGGGTCAAGGGTGTCCCCCCCTTTGAAGAGGGGGATAACCGCAGCTGCTTTCCAATCTTTGGGGATCTCAGACGACACGAAAGAGAGGTTGAAGAGGCTAGTCATAGGGGTGGCAACAATTTCAGCAGATAGTTTTAGAAAGAAAGGGTCCAGATTATCTAGCCCGGCTGATTTGTAAGGGTCCAGATTTTGCAGCTCATTAAGAACATCAGCTGACTGTATTTGGGAGAAAGAGAAATGGGGAAGGCTTGGGCGAGTAGCAGAGGGGAGGGCAGTGCTGTTGTCCGGGGTAGGGGTAGCCAGGTGGAAAGCATGGCCAGCCGTAGAAAAATGCTTATTGAAATTCTCAATTATAGTGGATTTGTCGGTGGTGACAGTGTTTCCTATCTTCAGAGCGGTTGGAAGCTGGGAGGAGGTGTTCTTATTCTCCATGGACTTTACGGTGTCCCAGAACTTTTTTGAATTTGTGTTGCAGGAAGCAAATTTCTGCTTGAAAAAGCTAGCCTTGGCTGTTCTAACTGCCTGTGTATATTGGTTTCTGGCTTCCCTGAAAAGTTGCATATCACGGGGGCTGTTCGATGCTAATGCAGAACGCCATAGGATGTTTTTCTGTTGGTTAAGGGCAGTCAGGTCAGGAGAGAACCAAGGGCTATATCTGTTCCTGGTTCTAAATTTCTTGAATGGGGCATGCTTATTCAAGATGGTGAGGAAGGCATTTTTAAAAAATGACCAGGCATCCTCTACTGACGGGATGAGATCAATATCCTTCCAGGATACCCCGGCCAGGTCGATTAGAAAGGCCTGCTCGCTGAAGTGTTTCAGGGAGCGTTTGACAGTGATGAGTGGAGGTCGTTTGACCGCTGACCCATTACGGATGCAGGCAATGAGGCAGTGATCGCTGAGATCTTGGTTGAAAACAGCAGAGGTGTATTTGGAGGGCAAGTTTGTTAGGATGATATCTATGAGGGTACCCGTGTTTACGGAATTGGGGTGGTACCTGGTAGGTTCATTGATAATTTGTGTGAGATTGAGGGCATCAAGCTTAGATTGTAGGGTGGCTGGGGTGTTGAGCATGTTCAAATTTAGGTCGCCTAGCAGCACGAGCTCTGAAGATAGATGGGGGGCAATCAGTTCACATATAGTGTCCAGAGCACAGCTGGGGGCAGAGGGTGGTCTATAGCAGGCGGCAACGGTGAGAGACTTGTTTTTAGAGAGGTGGATTTTTAAAAGTAGAAGTTCAAATTGTTTGGGAACAGACCTGGATAGTATAACAGAACTCTGCAGGCAGTCTTTGCAGTAGATTGCAACACCGCCCCCTTTGGCCGTTCTATCTTGTCTGAAAATCTTGTAATTGGGGATGAAAATGTCTGAATTTTTGGTGGTCTTTCTAAGCCAGGATTCAGACACGGCTAAAACATCCGGGTTGGTAGAGTGTGCTAAAGCAGTGAACAAAACAAACTTAGGGAGGAGGCTTCTAATGTTAACATGCATGAAGCCAAGGCTATTACGGTTACAGAAGTCATCAAAAGAGAGCGCCTGGGGAATAGGAGTGGAGCCAGGTACTGCAGGGCCTGGATTCACCTCTACATCACCAGAGGAACAGAGGAGGAGTAGGATAAGGGTACGGCTAAAAGCTATGAGAATTGGTCGCCTAGAGCTACTAGAGCAGAGAGTAAAAGGAAGTTTCTGGGGGCGATAAAATAGTTTAAAGGAATAATGTACAGACAAAGGTATGGTAGGATGTGAATACAGTGGAGGTAAACCTAGGTATTGAGTGATGATGAGAGAGATCTTGTCTCTAGAAACATCATTGAAACCAGGTGATGTCATCGCATATGTGGGTGGTGGAACTGAGAGGTTGGATATGGTATAGAGAGCAGGGCTAGAATCTCTACAGTGAAATAAGCCAATAAACACTAACCAGAACAGCAATGGACAAGGCATATTTACATTAAGGAGAGGCATGCTTAATCGAGTGATCAATAAGGGTCCAGTGAGTAGAGGTTGGTTGGGGTCGTGGCGATCCAGACAGCTGGCCGGGTATATGGCTATCGGTAGCAGCATAGGATGGAGGTCTGTTTGTAGATATCTCGTGCGTTTCCGTCGGTAGGTTCCGTGTAGTGGGGTTTTGTTCAGATAGCAGCCGATAAGACAGCTAACGATTAGCGGGCCTCAGATGAGCGTTCAGGTAACGTCGGGACGGAGGTGCCGGTTGGATAAATCCCTCGGGCAGATAACGTCGGCAGTCAGTCGCGGCAGTCAGTCGTGAAGGCCCGGTGGGGTTCCGTATCTGCAGCAGCAACAAAAGAAACGGGTCCGGATGGTGATGGAACTCCTCAGCTGGCTAGCTCCAGCATGATTTGAGTTTGCTCCGGGGTCGACGTAAGCCAATAGTCACACGGTATGCAGCTAGCTAGCTGCGAAATCAAGGTGCAAGTGTCCAGAGCCTGCGGCTGGAATCCGGGGAAACTGAGAGAAAAAAGTCCCGGAATGCTCCGGTCCGAGTCGCGTTGCACAAAAGTGCCGGTAGATTATCGAGCTAAAGGAATAGCTGATGACCACAAAACGTGGGCAGCTGAAACACCAACGCTAGCCAGCAAACCGGCTAATTTCGGGGCAGCTACAGATTAGCTTCTGGCTAGCTATCGGAGTAGCTTCTGGTTAGCTTTCAGGCTAGCTTCTGAATTAGCCCCTGGCTAGCTTCCACGATGGATTTTCAGATTGAGGTAAATAATACTTTTTGTAATTGGTGAAGCGGGTTGCAGGAAAGCTTTTGCAGGAAAGCTTTTGTAGTTGAGTTCTTGGATAATAAAATAAATAAAAGATATGCGAAGAAAAGGTGTAAATATATATATATACAGGACACGACACGACAATACGGAAAAAGACGTCTGAACTGCTAAGCCACCTTGGACGAATCAGCGGAGGACAATCAGTGGAGGATAATCAGTGGAGGATAATCAGTGGAGGATAATCAGCGGAGGATAATCAGCGGAGGATAATCAGTGGAGATAATCAGTGGAGGATAATTAGTGGAGGATAATCAGTGGAGGATAATCAGTGGAGGATAATCAGTGGAGGATAATCAGTGGAGGATAATCAGCGGAGGATAATCAGTGGAGGATAATCAGTGGAGGATAATCAGTGGAGGCCTTACTTTTTTATCCTTTATCAATTTTCGAGCAAGCGGAATGAGCAGCAGCTACGTTTGGCTACATACAGACTTTTAGTGGAATTACCATTAATGTGATTGGATGCTAATTATTTGGCTACTTGTATTTCACATTGTGTTGTTATTTCGCTAAAAACTAGATGGTTTAATTTTATTTTTGGCAGTGAAACGAGTTTACTCAGATAAGAAAAAAAACATAACCCAAATGTATAGCCCCGTTGGAAAATCTAAATGGACTGTTTGTAAATGTGAATCACATTTTTATTTGGCGTACCCCCGACGGTATTGCCAGTTTGGGAATAGCCTGTCTAGACTGAAGATGGGAAGGTTAAGACAACAACGTCACAATAATGAGGAGGTTCTACCGCTCTGATTCAACCATTGGACCAGCTCAAGGGTTGTAGCTACGCTGCCTCGGCAGAAGATTAGCGGTAGGAAGCAGATCATAAGAGAATGTTGTTAGGATTTATGTTTATGCATAATAGCCTGTTAGCATATTGGTTGAAGAGGAATATTGTTTTGTTACACACATACACAAACTATACAGAGGGGGGGGTGTGTGTAGGTGTAAGGACTGACCACCACAGGCCATAAAAGCTGTGGACAGTCTGGAGAGGGAAGGGTGCATCTCTCTAGACCAACCAGGAGGTTAGAATACTGGACAATACCATATTAGGAACTGTTTTAGTGTAGAATCGACAGACCCAAGACGGAGCTAATCTACCCAGCAACCAGATGTGGACAAAGGAACGCGCCAAGGGGCTTGGACAAAGGGCCAGCAAAGGGGGGCAAAGTCTAAACCAAGCCCAGCCTCTACTGTGATAGGCTAACAGACGCGTTGAAACTACGTCATCACGGTAAAAGAACAGCTGTTTACGTACTTCTTGCCAGTTCCCTGTTCATCCTGCGCGGTGATACAGCGAACCCGTATATACAAAAATTGCATTTGCCATTCATTGTTTGCGGTAATTAAACATAATTAAAGAAAGTTAGCAGACCTTGCTTTTTATTTATCCTGACACCGGATGTGTTACACGCAGCGTTCACAATGTCAGAAAAAGACAACCATCTAGCCTGCTAGCTAACGTTAACATATAAGATACATCTTATTCATACACAGCTGACATAACTAGCTGGTCAGGTTGAAGATGGGTTGAAGACAACCATCTAGCCTGCTAGCTAACGTTAGCATATAAGATACATCTTATTCATACATAGCTGACATAGCTAGCTGGTCAGGTTGAAGACAACTATCTAGCCTGCTAGCTAACGTTAGCATATAAGATACATCTTATTCATACATAGCTGACATAGCTAGCTGATCAGGTTGAAGATGGGTTGAAGTCAACCATCTAGCCTGCTAGCTAACGTTAGCATATAAGATACATCTTATTCATACATAGCTGATCAGGTTGAAGACTGTAAACTCTCCTTCCAGTCTCACAATAAGCATCTCCAATCCAAAATGAACTCTAGAATCGGCTTACTATTTCACAACAAAGCCTCCTTCACTCATGCTGCCAAACATACCCTTGTAAAACTGACTATCCTACCGATCCTTGACTTCAGCAATGTCATTTACAAAATAGCCTCCAAACCTCTACTCAGCAAATTGGATGTAGTCTATCACAGTGCCATCCGTTTTGTCACCAAAGCCCCATATGCTACCCACCACTGCGACCTGTATGCTCTTGTTGGCTGGCCCTCGCTACATATTCATTGCCAAACCCAGTGCTACAGGTCATCTATAAGTCTTTGCTAGGTAAAGCCCCGGCTTATCTCAGCTCACTGGTCACCACAGCAACACCCACCGTTAGCACGCGCTCCAGCAGGTATATTTCACTGGTCATCCCCAAAGCCAACACCTCCTTTGGCCGCCTTTCCTTCCAGTTCTCTGATACCAATGACTGGAACGAATTGCAAAAATCACTGAAGCTGGAGACTTATATCTCCCTCTCTAACTTTAGGCATCAGGTGTCAGAGCAGCTTACCTATCACTGTACCTGTGCACAGCCCATCTCCAAATAGCACACCCAACTATCTCATCCCGATATTGTTATTTTTTGTTGTTGTTGCTCTTTTGCACCCCAGTATCTCTACTTGCACATCACCATCTGCAAGTCATACATCGCATTCATACATAGCTGAATAGCTAGCTGGTCAGGTTGAAGACAACCATCTAGCCTGCTAGCTAACGTTAGCATATAAGATACATCTTATTCATACATAGCCGACATAGCTAGCTGATCAGGTTGAAGACAACCATCTAGCCTGCTAGCTAACGTTAGCATATAAGATACATCTTATTCATACACAGCTGACATAGCTAGCTGATCAGGTTGAAGATGGGTTGAAGTCAACCATCTAGCCTGCTAGCTAACGTTAGCATAGAAGACACATCTTATTCATACATAGCTGACATAGCTAGCTGGTCAGGTTGAAGACAACCATCTAGCCTGCTAGCTAACGTTAGCATATAAGATACATCTTATTCATACACAGCTGACATAGCTAGCTGATCAGGTTGAAGATGGGAAGATCCAGACAAAGTAATCATTCCATGTGGAATATTAGCTAATGAATGGGACCATCACCATTGCTGGATTCTATAAGATAAACATTGAAAACGTGACCAGTGATCTGGACATCAAGTAGCTGTAGATTATTTAAACTAGTAGCACAAAGAGTTATGGGATATTATAATCCTCTTGTCTGAACCTGTACATTCCGAACCTGTACATTCTGAACCATGGGAACACTCAAAATGGCCGCCAGTCCACCCATTATGACGTCATTGACTTGAATGGAGACGATCTTCTATTCATTCTTGTTTCTATGGTTACCCCGATATAGGACGCTGCGCATGCGTGCATTGGCGTCCTCGGTGGCTACAATGCGGGGCCTGCAAAATAACTGGCAACATTGTGTAGGCGGGTAGACTACTTGTTTCCCAAATCCTGTTATTGAATATCGATAATCCGTAACTCCTTGTCCGTCGGTCAGGGTTCTATCATGTGTGGATATCTGTAGACCTATAGAAACCGTCTGAACCGAACGTTTCTCCAAACCGGCACCTTGGCTGTGATAGACAGCGCTCAATACGCGCTTCCTTGTAGCCTAATACAGCCAAGTTATAGGTGCCGGTTTGGAGACAAGTTCGGTTCAGACGGTTTCTATAAAGTTATCCACACACAATCCGGTCCGACGGACAACGGATTATAGACACATATGCCTTCAGTATCAGGGTTTTCGTAAACAAGTAGGCTACCCCCCCTAAAGAATTTCACCTGTTATTTTCCGGGCACCGCATTGTAGCCACCTACTGTAGGACGCCCATGCGCTTCGTCCTATATAGGGCTATACTGGGCACAGATGAGGTCTTTATAAGCTATATTCTTCATGAATCATTAAATGAAATGGCCATTGAACAGTTATATTGCAGATTGTTGCCTACCTTATCGTTGTATCGTCTCTCTCCTTCCGCCTGAGTGGAGAATAGCAGGATTCATCCTAATATTATGTGGATCACTGGATGATAGTAATACAACCTGAAAGGATATTAGGACACACATCAAACTAGACTGTAAATGTGTTGTCATTTCCTATAGACAACTACATCTACTAGTTGTCTGCTGCTACAGTTACCTTGTGTGTCGCTATACCTATTTTACTTTCACTTATACTTCCGTGTATAGAAACATTATTGGGGGCGGTTCAGCAAGACGCAATGTTTTTGAAAAGATATAAAATACACTATGTAGGACAAACATGCCTCAGACATTTAGAAATAAGAAATCACATCTATTCATGACATTTAGAATAAGGAATCACGTCTATTCATGACATTTAGAATAAGGAATCACGTCTATTCATGACATTTAGAATAAGGAATCACGTCTATTCATGACATTTAGAATAAGGAATCACATCTATTCATCACATTTAGAATAAGGAATCACGTCTATTCATGACATTTAGAATAAGGAATCACATCTATTCATGACATTTAGAATAAGGAATCACGTCTATTCATGACATTTAGAATAAGAAATCACATCTATTCATGACATTTAGAATAAGGAATCACGTCTATTCATGACATTTAGAATAAGGAATCACATCTATTCATCACATTTAGAATAAGGAATCACGTCTATTCATGACATTTAGAATAAGAAATCACATCTATTCATGACATTTAGAATAAGGAATCACGTCTATTCATGACATTTAGAATAAGGAATCACGTCTATTCATGACATTTAGAATAAGGAATCACGTCTATTCATGACATTTAGAATAAGGAATCACGTCTATTCATGACATTTAGAATAAGGAATCACGTCTATTCATGACATTTAGAATAAGGAATCACATCTATTCATCACATTTAGAATAAGGAATCACGTCTATTCATGACATTTAGAATAAGAAATCACATCTATTCATGACATTTAGAATAAGGAATCACGTCTATTCATGACATTTAGAATAAGGAATCACGTCTATTCATGACATTTAGAATAAGGAATCACATCTATTCATCACATTTAGAATAAGGAATCACGTCTATTCATGACATTTAGAATAAGGAATCACATCTATTCATGACATTTAGAATAAGGAATCACATCTATTCATCACATTTAGAATAAGGAATCACATCTATTCATGACATTTAGAATAAGGAATCACATCTATTCATGACATTTAGAATAAGGAATCACATCTATTCATGACATTTAGAATAAGGAATCACATCTATTCATGACATTTAGAATAAGAAATCACATCTATTCATGACATTTAGAATAAGGAATCACATCTATTCATGACATTTAGAATAAGGAATCACGTCTATTCATGACATTTAGAATAAGGAATCACGTCTATTCATGACATTTAGAATAAGGAATCACGTCTATTCATGACATTTAGAATAAGGAATCACATCTATTCATGACATTTAGAATAAGGAATCACGTCAGCTCTATTCTTGACATTTTTAATGGCAACATTCGACAATCTTTGGCTACTGAAAATGGTTTTGTTGTAGTCGTCACCAGCAGGTAAGCCGTCTCATACTTTTCAGGGGTGTATTCAATAGTGCAGATCGTAGCAAAATGTTTTGCAACAAGAACGAGCGTTTCTTTCTTGACAAGTTCAGGTTAGTCCCTCCCTGTTTCTGACGGTTTGTTTCCATTTGGTTCCTAATGAATACGCCTCGGGGCAACGTTCTGTTACCAAACGTTGTCGATAGAATTAGCAGATATAGAGCCGACCTGATTTACTATTCTTAATGTCAGAGAGGCATGTTTGTTCATAACATCTGAACGTTCCAAAACGTTGGGTCCTGTTCAGAGAACATGCCCCAGTTAGTTTAGTCCCGGGCAATGACTATCATTACATTCATGCATTATGAATGAAGCCGGTCGGGTCGGTCTATTAAAAGCTACAGGAGTTATAATCTTAATGACGTGTAAACTATGATGCAGAACTTGTCTCTGGAGTTTCCAGGCTGCTTGCTGAATGAATGATCTACAGCAGTGAGCAGTCAGTGGTCTGTTGCAGTCTGAGTCTGATGCTTTAACTTAGAAGCTTCAGCAGTTTAACATCCAGTCTGTTCTACAAGGACCCTTCATGTACTATTATAACATGTTCTAGTATATAAAGTCTGAATGATCAGTTTTAGCTGAATACAGTTTCTCTTTACTGCAGTTAGCCTGCCCTACACTATCAGGTTATGACATGGTTATTACACTACCAGGCTACGACATGTTTATTACACTATCAGGTTACGACATGGTTATTACACTACCAAGTTACGACATGGTTATTACACTATCAGGCTACGACATGGTTATTACACTATCAGGTTACGACATGGTTATTACACTATCAGGCTACGACATGGTTATTACACTACCAGGCTACGACATGGTTATTACACTATCAGGCTACGACATGGTTATTACACTATCAGGTTACGACGTGGTTATTACACTATCAGGCTACGACGTGGTTATTACACTATCAGGCTACGACATGGTTATTACACTATCAGGCTACGACATGGTTATTACACTATCAGTCTACGACATGGTTATTACAATATCAGGCTACGACATGGTTATTACACTATCAGGCTACGACATGGTTATTACACTATCAGGTTAAGACATGGTTATTACACTATCAGGCTACGACATGGTTATTACACTATCAGGCTACGACATGGTTATTACACTATCAGTCTACGACATGGTTATTACACTATCAGGCTATCAGGCTATATTACACTATCAGGCTACGACATGGTTATTACACTATCAGGCTACGACATGGTTATTACACTATCAGGCTATCAGGCTATATTACACTATCAGGCTACGACATGGTTATTACACTATCAGGCTACGACATGGTTATTACACTATCAGGCTATCAGGCTATATTACACTATCAGGCTACGACATGGTTATTACACTATCAGGTTACGACATGGTTATTACACTATCAGGTTACGACATGGTTATTACACTATCAGGCTACGACATGGTTATTACACTATCAGGTTATGACATGGTTATTACACTATCAGGTTACGACATGGTTATTACACTATCAGGTTATGACATGGTTATTACACTATCAGGTTACGACATGGTTATTACACTATCAGGTTACGACATGGTTATTACACTATCAGTCTACGACATGGTTATTACACTACCAAGCTACGACATGGTTATTACACTATCAGGTTACGACATGGTTATTACACTATCAGGTTACGACATGGTTATTACACTATCAGGTTACGACATGGTTATTACACTATCAGGTTACGACATGGTTATTACACTATCAGGTTACGACATGGTTATTACACTATCAGGTTACGACATGGTTATTACACTATCAGGTTACGACATGGTTATTACACTATCAGGTTACGACATGGTTATAACACTATCAGGCTACGACATGGTTATTACACTACCAGGCTATGACATGGTTATTACACTATCAGGTTACGACATGGTTATTACACTACCAGGCTACGACATGGTTATTACACTATCAGGTTACGACATGGTTATTACACTATCAGGTTACGACATGGTTATTACACTATCAGGCTATCAGGCTATATTACACTATCAGGCTACGACATGGTTATTACACTATCAGGCTACGACATGGTTATTACACTATCAGGTTACGACATGGTTATTACACTACCAGGCTACGACATGGTTATTACACTATCAGGTTACGACATGGTTATTACACTATCAGGTTATGACATGGTTATTACACTGTCAGGCTACGACATGGTTATTACACTATCAGGTTACGACATGGTTATTACACTATCAGGTTACGACATGGTTATTACACTATCAGGTTACGACATGGTTATTACACTATCAGGTTACGACATGGTTATTACACTATCAGGTTATGACATGGTTATTACACTATCAGGCTACGACATGGTTATTACACTATCAGGCTACGACATGGTTATTACACTATCAGGCTACGACATGGTTATTACACTATCAGGTTACGACATGGTTATTACACTATCAGGTTACGACATGGTTATTACACTATCAGGTTACGACATGGTTATTACACTATCAGGTTACGACATGGTTATTACACTATCAGGTTACGACATGGTTATTACACTATCAGGTTACGACATGGTTATTACACTATCAGGCTACGACATGGTTATTACACTACCAGGCTACGACATGGTTATTACACTATCAGGTTACGACATGGTTATTACACTACCAGGCTACGACATGGTTATTACACTATCAGGTTACGACATGGTTATTACACTATCAGGTTACGACATGGTTATTACACTATCAGGCTACGACATGGTTATTACACTACCAGGTTACGACATGGTTATTACACTATCAGGTTACGACATGGTTATTACACTATCAGGTTATGACATGGTTATTACACTATCAGGCTACGACATGGTTATTACACTATCAGGCTATCAGGCTATATTACACTATCAGGCTACGACATGGTTATTACACTATCAGGCTACGACATGGTTATTACACTATCAGGCTATCAGGCTATATTACACTATCAGGCTACGACATGGTTATTACACTATCAGGTTACGACATGGTTATTACACTATCAGGTTACGACATGGTTATTACACTACCAGGTTACGACATGGTTATTACACTATCAGGTTACGACATGGTTATTACACTATCAGGTTACGACATGGTTATTACACTATCAGGCTACGACATGGTTATTACACTATCAGGTTATGACATGGTTATTACACTATCAGGTTACGACATGGTTATTACACTATCAGGTTACGACATGGTTATTACACTATCAGGTTACGACATGGTTATTACACTATCAGGTTACGACATGGTTATTACACTATCAGGCTACGACATGGTTATTACACTATCAGGTTACGACATGGTTATTACACTATCAGGTTACGACATGGTTATTACACTATCAGGCTACGACATGGTTATTACACTATCAGGTTACGACATGGTTATTACACTATCAGGTTACGACATGGTTATTACACTATCAGGTTATGACATGGTTATTACACTATCAGGTTACGACATGGTTATTACACTATCAGGTTACGACATGGTTATTACACTATCAGTCTACGACATGGTTATTACACTACCAGGCTACGACATGGTTATTACACTATCAGGTTACGACATGGTTATTACACTATCAGGTTATGACATGGTTATTACACTATCAGGCTACGACATGGTTATTACACTATCAGGTTATGACATGGTTATTACACTATCAGGTTACGACATGGTTATTACACTATCAGGTTACGACATGGTTATTACACTATCAGGTTACGACATGGTTATTACACTATCAGGTTACGACATGGTTATTACACTATCAGGTTACGACATGGTTATTACACTATCAGGTTACGACATGGTTATTACACTATCAGGTTACGACATGGTTATTACACTATCAGGTTACGACATGGTTATTACACTATCAGGCTACGACATGGTTATTACACTACCAGGCTACGACATGGTTATTACACTACCAGGCTACGACATGGTTATTACACTATCAGGTTACGACATGGTTATTACACTACCAGGCTACGACATGGTTATTACACTATCAGGTTACGACATGGTTATTACACTATCAGGTTACGACATGGTTATTACACTATCAGGCTATCAGGCTATATTACACTATCAGGCTACGACATGGTTATTACACTATCAGGCTACGACATGGTTATTACACTATCAGGTTACGACATGGTTATTACACTATCAGGTTACGACATGGTTATTACACTATCAGGTTACGACATGGTTATTACACTATCAGGTTACGACATGGTTATTACACTATCAGGCTACGACATGGTTATTACACTACCAGGCTACGACATGGTTATTACACTACCAGGCTACGACATGGTTATTACACTATCAGGTTACGACATGGTTATTACACTACCAGGCTACGACATGGTTATTACACTATCAGGTTACGACATGGTTATTACACTATCAGGTTACGACATGGTTATTACACTATCAGGCTATCAGGCTATATTACACTATCAGGCTACGACATGGTTATTACACTATCAGGCTACGACATGGTTATTACACTATCAGGTTACGACATGGTTATTACACTATCAGGTTACGACATGGTTATTACACTATCAGGTTACGACATGGTTATAACACTATCAGGCTACGACATGGTTATTACACTACCAGGCTACGACATGGTTATTACACTATCAGGTTACGACATGGTTATTACACTACCAGGCTACGACATGGTTATTACACTATCAGGTTACGACATGGTTATTACACTATCAGGTTACGACATGGTTATTACACTATCAGGCTATCAGGCTATATTACACTATCAGGCTACGACATGGTTATTACACTATCAGGCTACGACATGGTTATTACACTATCAGGTTACGACATGGTTATTACACTACCAGGCTACGACATGGTTATTACACTATCAGGTTACGACATGGTTATTACACTATCAGGTTATGACATGGTTATTACACTATCAGGCTACGACATGGTTATTACACTATCAGGTTACGACATGGTTATTACACTATCAGGTTACGACATGGTTATTACACTATCAGGTTACGACATGGTTATTACACTATCAGGTTACGACATGGTTATTACACTATCAGGTTATGACATGGTTATTACACTATCAGGCTACGACATGGTTATTACACTATCAGGCTACGACATGGTTATTACACTATCAGGCTACGACATGGTTATTACACTATCAGGCTACGACATGGTTATTACACTATCAGGTTACGACATGGTTATTACACTACCAGGTTACGACATGGTTATTACACTATCAGGTTACGACATGGTTATTACACTATCAGGTTACGACATGGTTATTACACTATCAGGTTATGACATGGTTATTACACTATCAGGCTACGACATGGTTATTACACTATCAGGCTATCAGGCTATATTACACTATCAGGCTACGACATGGTTATTACACTATCAGGCTACGACATGGTTATTACACTATCAGGCTATCAGGCTATATTACACTATCAGGCTACGACATGGTTATTACACTATCAGGTTACGACATGGTTATTACACTATCAGGTTACGACATGGTTATTACACTACCAGGTTACGACATGGTTATTACACTATCAGGTTACGACATGGTTATTACACTATCAGGTTACGACATGGTTATTACACTATCAGGCTACGACATGGTTATTACACTATCAGGTTATGACATGGTTATTACACTATCAGGTTACGACATGGTTATTACACTATCAGGTTACGACATGGTTATTACACTATCAGGTTACGACATGGTTATTACACTATCAGGTTACGACATGGTTATTACACTATCAGGCTACGACATGGTTATTACACTATCAGGTTACGACATGGTTATTACACTATCAGGTTACGACATGGTTATTACACTATCAGGTTATGACATGGTTATTACACTATCAGGTTACGACATGGTTATTACACTATCAGGTTACGACATGGTTATTACACTATCAGTCTACGACATGGTTATTACACTACCAGGCTACGACATGGTTATTACACTATCAGGTTACGACATGGTTATTACACTATCAGGCTACGACATGGTTATTACACTACCAGGCTACGACATGGTTATTACACTACCAGGCTACGACATGGTTATTACACTATCAGGTTACGACATGGTTATTACACTACCAGGCTACGACATGGTTATTACACTATCAGGTTACGACATGGTTATTACACTATCAGGTTACGACATGGTTATTACACTATCAGGCTATCAGGCTATATTACACTATCAGGCTACGACATGGTTATTACACTATCAGGCTACGACATGGTTATTACACTATCAGGTTACGACATGGTTATTACACTATCAGGTTACGACATGGTTATTACACTATCAGGTTACGACATGGTTATAACACTATCAGGCTACGACATGGTTATTACACTACCAGGCTACGACATGGTTATTACACTATCAGGTTACGACATGGTTATTACACTACCAGGCTACGACATGGTTATTACACTATCAGGTTACGACATGGTTATTACACTATCAGGTTACGACATGGTTATTACACTATCAGGCTATCAGGCTATATTACACTATCAGGCTACGACATGGTTATTACACTATCAGGCTACGACATGGTTATTACACTATCAGGTTACGACATGGTTATTACACTACCAGGCTACGACATGGTTATTACACTATCAGGTTACGACATGGTTATTACACTATCAGGTTATGACATGGTTATTACACTATCAGGCTACGACATGGTTATTACACTATCAGGTTACGACATGGTTATTACACTATCAGGTTACGACATGGTTATTACACTATCAGGTTACGACATGGTTATTACACTATCAGGTTACGACATGGTTATTACACTATCAGGTTATGACATGGTTATTACACTATCAGGCTACGACATGGTTATTACACTATCAGGCTACGACATGGTTATTACACTATCAGGCTACGACATGGTTATTACACTATCAGGCTACGACATGGTTATTACACTATCAGGTTACGACATGGTTATTACACTACCAGGTTACGACATGGTTATTACACTATCAGGTTACGACATGGTTATTACACTATCAGGTTACGACATGGTTATTACACTATCAGGTTATGACATGGTTATTACACTATCAGGCTACGACATGGTTATTACACTATCAGGCTATCAGGCTATATTACACTATCAGGCTACGACATGGTTATTACACTATCAGGCTACGACATGGTTATTACACTATCAGGCTATCAGGCTATATTACACTATCAGGCTACGACATGGTTATTACACTATCAGGTTACGACATGGTTATTACACTATCAGGTTACGACATGGTTATTACACTACCAGGTTACGACATGGTTATTACACTATCAGGTTACGACATGGTTATTACACTATCAGGTTACGACATGGTTATTACACTATCAGGCTACGACATGGTTATTACACTATCAGGTTATGACATGGTTATTACACTATCAGGTTACGACATGGTTATTACACTATCAGGTTACGACATGGTTATTACACTATCAGGTTACGACATGGTTATTACACTATCAGGTTACGACATGGTTATTACACTATCAGGCTACGACATGGTTATTACACTATCAGGTTACGACATGGTTATTACACTATCAGGTTACGACATGGTTATTACACTATCAGGTTATGACATGGTTATTACACTATCAGGTTACGACATGGTTATTACACTATCAGGTTACGACATGGTTATTACACTATCAGTCTACGACATGGTTATTACACTACCAGGCTACGACATGGTTATTACACTATCAGGTTACGACATGGTTATTACACTATCAGGTTATGACATGGTTATTACACTATCAGGCTACGACATGGTTATTACACTATCAGGCTACGACATGGTTATTACACTATCAGGCTACGACATGGTTATTACACTATCAGGTTACGACATGGTTATTACACTACCAGGTTACGACATGGTTATTACACTATCAGGTTACGACATGGTTATTACACTATCAGGTTACGACATGGTTATTACACTATCAGGTTATGACATGGTTATTACACTATCAGGCTACGACATGGTTATTACACTATCAGGCTATCAGGCTATATTACACTATCAGGCTACGACATGGTTATTACACTATCAGGCTACGACATGGTTATTACACTATCAGGCTATCAGGCTATATTACACTATCAGGCTACGACATGGTTATTACACTATCAGGTTACGACATGGTTATTACACTATCAGGTTACGACATGGTTATTACACTACCAGGTTACGACATGGTTATTACACTATCAGGTTACGACATGGTTATTACACTATCAGGTTACGACATGGTTATTACACTATCAGGCTACGACATGGTTATTACACTATCAGGTTATGACATGGTTATTACACTATCAGGTTACGACATGGTTATTACACTATCAGGTTACGACATGGTTATTACACTATCAGGTTACGACATGGTTATTACACTATCAGGTTACGACATGGTTATTACACTATCAGGCTACGACATGGTTATTACACTATCAGGTTACGACATGGTTATTACACTATCAGGTTACGACATGGTTATTACACTATCAGGTTATGACATGGTTATTACACTATCAGGTTACGACATGGTTATTACACTATCAGGTTACGACATGGTTATTACACTATCAGTCTACGACATGGTTATTACACTACCAGGCTACGACATGGTTATTACACTATCAGGTTACGACATGGTTATTACACTATCAGGTTATGACATGGTTATTACACTATCAGGCTACGACATGGTTATTACACTATCAGGTTATGACATGGTTATTACACTATCAGGTTACGACATGGTTATTACACTATCAGGTTACGACATGGTTATTACACTATCAGGTTACGACATGGTTATTACACTATCAGGTTACGACATGGTTATTACACTATCAGGTTACGACATGGTTATTACACTATCAGGTTACGACATGGTTATTACACTATCAGGTTACGACATGGTTATTACACTATCAGGTTACGACATGGTTATTACACTATCAGGCTACGACATGGTTATTACACTACCAGGCTACGACATGGTTATTACACTACCAGGTTACGACATGGTTATTACACTATCAGGTTACGACATGGTTATTACACTACCAGGCTACGACATGGTTATTACACTATCAGGTTACGACATGGTTATTACACTATCAGGTTACGACATGGTTATTACACTATCAGGCTATCAGGCTATATTACACTATCAGGCTACGACATGGTTATTACACTATCAGGCTACGACATGGTTATTACACTATCAGGTTACGACATGGTTATTACACTACCAGGCTACGACATGGTTATTACACTATCAGGTTACGACATGGTTATTACACTATCAGGTTACGACATGGTTATTACACTATCAGGTTATGACATGGTTATTACACTATCAGGCTACGACATGGTTATTACACTATCAGGTTACGACATGGTTATTACACTATCAGGTTATGACATGGTTATTACACTATCAGGTTACGACATGGTTATTACACTATCAGGTTACGACATGGTTATTACACTATCAGGCTACGACATGGTTATTACACTATCAGGCTACGACATGGTTATTACACTATCAGGCTACGACATGGTTATTACACTATCAGGTTACGACATGGTTATTACACTATCAGGCTACGACATGGTTATTACACTATCAGGTTACGACATGGTTATTACACTATCAGGTTACGACATGGTTATTACACTATCAGGTTACGACATGGTTATTACACTATCAGGTTACGACATGGTTATTACACTATCAGGTTACGACATGGTTATTACACTATCAGGTTACGACATGGTTATTACACTATCAGGTTACGACATGGTTATTACACTATCAGGTTACGACATGGTTATTACACTATCAGGCTACGACATGGTTATTACACTATCAGGTTACGACATGGTTATTACACTACCAGGCTACGACATGGTTATTACACTATCAGGTTACGACATGGTTATTACACTATCAGGCTACGACATGGTTATTACACTACCAGGTTACGACATGGTTATTACACTATCAGGTTACGACATGGTTATTACACTATCAGGTTACGACATGGTTATTACACTATCAGGCTATCAGGCTATATTACACTATCAGGCTACGACATGGTTATTACACTATCAGGCTACGACATGGTTATTACACTATCAGGTTACGACATGGTTATTACACTACCAGGCTACGACATGGTTATTACACTATCAGGCTACGACATGGTTATTACACTATCAGGTTACGACATGGTTATTACACTAGCAGACCTTAGAACTTTCCAAGAAATGGAACGTTCCAAAAGGAGATTCCGTCTTACGTCATTGACCTAATATGGTGCTTCCTGATAAATGGATGGGACCGGCTTTCCCGAGATCGGCCTGTCAGAGGGAGATGTCTTCAACTAACAACTTTTACATCGTCATGAAAAGATACACACTTGGGGTTTGATCGCTTTCATACCAGCAATAACCTGAAAGTGATGTTTTACTAGTAATGATTTCAACCTTCAGAGAAAACACAGTAACACACATCAATCATGTGTCTCATGGTTCATTTATTAAAAACAGAAATACTAAATATTCATAAATGATTTACACGGTCAAAAAAAGAACTTTTTGGGAGGACATAGAACATACAGTGAAATGCTGAATACAACAGGTGTAGTAGACCTCACAGTGAAATGCTGAATACAACAGGTGTAGTAGACCTCACAGTGAAATGCTGAATACAACAGGTGTAGAACTTACAGTGAAATGCTGAATACAACAGGTGTAGTAGACCTCACAGTGAAATGCTGAACACAACAGGTGTAGAACTTACAGTGAAATGCTGAATACAACAGGTGTAGTAGACCTCACAGTGAAATGCTGAATACAACAGGTGTAGAACTTACAGTGAAATGCTGAACACAACAGGTGTAGAACTTACAGTGAAATGCTGAATACAACAGGTGTAGAACTTACAGTGAAATGCTGAATACAACAGGTGTAGTACTTACAGTGAAATGCTGAACACAACAGGTGTAGAACTTACAGTGAAATGCTGAATACAACAGGTGTAGTACTTACAGTGAAATGCTGAATACAACAGGTGTAGTACTTACAGTGAAATGCTGAATACAACAGGTGTAGTAGACCTCACAGTGAAATGCTGAATACAACAGGTGTAGCAGCAGTAAATAACAATAGAGAGGCAAAATACAGGGGTTACAGGTACACAGTCAATGTGGAAGCTATATACAGGGTATTACGGTACAGAGTCAAGGTTAAATATGTACATGAGTTAGAGTTATTAAAGTGACAATTATCACTACATTATCACAACATTATCATTACATTATCGTTACATTAATACAATTATATGCACAAAACAAATGTCATAGGCTACAGTTAGATCAAATATAATACATATTTACCTCTAATATTTACAACAAATGGAGGTACAAGGACCTTTAAGACATGTTCCGGTACTTTAGCCACTAAGAACGTGTGTTATTTTAAATCTCACACTTTGGGCTGGATGTTTCAATATGTAGCTAATTCATACATAATCACTGTTTTACCTCAAAAAGACACAAAAATCACAAGTTTTGAAAGCGACTTTTGTTGAAGCTGTGCCGCGCCATTTTCCCTCCATTTCCCTCCACATGGGCAATTAGAGTTCTATCTAATGAGCTTCAGCCCCTCGTATCTGAGTGACAGCTAGCAATAAGCCAGCCCAGGGTTATCCAATGAGGTTGCAGGGCGGGCCACAGCAGAGAGAGAGAGCAATGACGTGGTGCACATATGTGATGTACAACATTTTCGGGGACCACTTTTGTCTTGTGAGTGTTACTATCAGCACTACTGGCTATAAAGTACACAAAAAGTAGCAGAGAATCTCTTTAATGAGTCTGTTGACTATAGTTTATAAATGATCGGACTGTTCCAGCTGGAACAACCAGTTTGTTGTGTGTCTTTTGTATTAAAATGTTCCATCAGTTTATGTTCCACATTATAGTGTTATTATACAACATTATCTTGTCTGTAAGGAAGGGTCTTCTGTCCTGGATTCAGCCTTCTCTTCCTGGACTAAGACCTGATGTTGTTTCACCAGATGTTAAACCTCTTGTCTGTCAGGAAGGGTCTTCTGTCCTGGATTCAGCCTTCTCTTCCTGGACTAAGACCTGATGTTGTTTCACCAGATGTCAAACCTCTTGTCTGTCAGGAAGGGTCTTCTGTCCTGGATTCAGCCTTCTGTTCCTGGACTAAGACCTGATGTTGTTTCACCAGATGTCAAACCTCTTGTCTGTCAGGAAGGGTCTTCTGTCCTGGATTCAGCCTTCTCTTCCTGGACTAAGACCTGATGTGGTTTCACCAGATCTCAAACCTCTTGTCTGTCAAGAAGGGTCTTCTGTCCTGGATTCTGTTGTTGAAGAGTCTATAGAACATGATTATTATTAATCATTATTACATCATTAGACAACACATCTCCATCCTCCAACAGTTGCCCCCAGCAACAGACACACCCATATGATCTCACACACACATACTCTGCTCACCGTCACACACACCCTTACCGTACGGTGTGTATTGAAGTGTTGGTAGAAACCAGTTGGAGTATTCTGTCAGTCAGAGCATCAGTGATGTCATTGTGACTCAGGCTACGAGAGAGAGAGAGAGAGAGAGAGAGAGAGAGAGAGAGAGAGAGAGAGAGAGAGAGAGAGAGAGAGAGAGAGAGAGAGAGAGAGAGAGAGAGAGAGGGAAGAGAGAGAGAGAGAGAGGAAAGAGAGAGAGAGAGAGGAGGGAGAGAGAGAGAGGGGAGAGATAGGGGAGAGGAGAGAGGGAAGAGAGAGTCAGATATTTGTCATGTCGTCACATGGACAGACACACACACACACACACACACAGTGAAAGCCACTCACTCCACTACTTGTACTTTATGCAGGTGTGTGATCAGGGGCTGTAGGTGGTGGTCTGTGAGTTGACAGTGGCTGAGGTCCAGTTCTGACAGACCCTCTGAGTGTTCCAGAACCAGGGCCAGAGATCCACAGGCCTTCTGGTCCAGCCTGGTCTCACTGAGGTCCAGCTCCCCATCCAGGGATCTGCACAGGGACTCTGCGTGCCTCAGCAGCCCCTCTTCAATCCCCTCACACACAAGGTCCAGCAGCTGAAGTAGCAGAGCTTTGCTGGAACTGAGAGGACAAGAAGCAGAGACAACATCATGACACAGAGTAGGTTTAACTCCTACTGATAAACTAGTTGGTCAAATGTTTGTCTTTGTGTGTCTAACCTCAGCTTGACTATATGCAGGATGGGAAGCAGCTCCCTCAGTGCTCTGTCCTCCACCTCACAGTCTCTTAGGATGAGTTGGACCTGGTTCTGAACCAGCTGGGTGCTGTGTTGGTTCTGCTTCAGAACAGAGTTGATGGCCCTGCAGTGGTCAGTGGTCAGACACAGAGCCTCCCCCTGTTCCTGAGCTGACAGGTCCACAGAGGAGGAGCAGGAGAAGTCCAGCCTGTAGTGCAGAGACCTGAGCAGCCATACTGCTGTTGGTGGTGATGGTGCCCCCTGCTGGACCTGATAGGCAGCACAGCACTGGAGGAAACTCAGCAGTAACTTGCTGTCAACACTACAGAGAGAGACAGAGAGAGAGACAGAGAGAGAGACAGAGAGCGAGAGACAGAGAGCGAGAGACAGAGAGTGAGCGACAGAGAGAGACAGCGAGACAGAGACTAATTTACACACCATCACACATTAAAGCATTGATAAACACACTACAACTCTGTTTATCAGGTCAACTCCCAGGCGTCCCCCTTCAATTCCACCCCTAGCTGAGGTTAAGGTTAGTACGTTACACTAAGGTTAGGGTTAGAGGTTAAATCAGTCAGGAAGTGGAAAGCCTCATATTTCTATCCATTCTAGCTGGGTCAAAGAGTGCCAACTAAACCTGAGTTGGGAGATTCTCTCCAGAAGAGGCAGGATGCTCTCTATCTCCCCCGGTGGTACGGAGGTCCACAGCAGGTTGACTTTGACTTGGTGGCTGTGCTGCAGGGTAAAACACAGAGCAGTACAGTCCACTCTGTCCAGCTCTCTGCTGTTCAGGTTGATCCAATGGTCTGAAGACCTCAACAAACTGGACACACAGTCACTGTCTCTACTGTCATAGATGTGTCTGATGGAGGACTTTACAAAGCTGGAACTGGACCTGAACAAACATGGAGAATGGATTGTTGTGGTTATGTCAAGGTTTTATAAAGGATAACTCACATAGTAACAACTGGCTGGATAGGACATGAATAATTAAAGTCTATAAATATTGAATAAAGATCTCCCACCTCTTGAATAAAAACCTAATGATATTACAGAGGAAAACTCAGAACAACATGTCACTGGATACAAATAGTTATTTTATTATTTCCAGAAAGTCTGATCAGAGAAAGAAGTTCTCCCACCTCTTGAGAGTAACCCTTCCCAGAAAGGGGAGAAGATCTGAGATGTTCTTCTCTAGAAGCCGGTTCTTCCTGAGGTCCACAGTGATGTTGTGGGTTGAATGCTGCAGCAGAGAGAGAAGCACTTCCCAGTCCAGCCTGCAGGAGGTCAGGTCTCCACCAACCTTCTCCAGGAACCACTGAGTCAAGTCCTTGTCCTGAGCTTCATACACAACTACAGTCAGGTGCTGCAGAGTGTCTGGGTTCAGTCTAGGAGGTTGGAACATACAGGCAGTCAGAAATATGAAGAAAAACACATGAATGAAGTTACTATTTCTACTTTTAAAATACATCAGCTTCAGACTGACCTGAGAGAGAGAGGTCCCTGGTGACACAGCAGTGTGATGAGAGAGTGACCCTGGATCCAGAAGTTAGTCAGGTCCAGACACTGAACCCTCCAGAGTCTCAGCAGGGACGCCACACTACTCAGAGCCCTGGATAACACACTCTCTGGTGGCTGGCTGCTCTTTAGGACCAGGGAGAGTTCTGGGACAGTCAGTGGAGTAGCACCTCTCCCTGTCCTCCTAACCAGTCTGGACAGTTTCACTGCCATACCCACACTCAGCCTGGAATGAAAAGACAAAACTCAAGTCACTTGAAACAGAGAAGTCTTGTCAGATAAAATGATCAGTAAGGAAAATCACCTATTCAATAGACCTGTAAAAGCTTTCTTACTGAACATACCTGAGCTTGTGGAGCTTTGACTCATGTCTCAAAAGAAGTGTGGCTCCTTTGAGAGAGATCTTGCTGGGGGTGAGAGTGAGGTCCACTCTGGAGGCACAGAGACCCAGGACTCTCCCCACAGACCTGCAGGTTTTCCTGGGTAACTCTCCTCCCAGTGACAGGGTGGAGCCCAAGGCCTGGAGGAGAGAGACCAACTGCTGGTCCTCCTCTCTGGACCTCACAGGGATGGATTCACACACAGTCTGGAAGAACCTGTCATCACCACAGCTGAAACAGCAAAACATGGAGGACATCAAATCAGACATTTAGGAGACAGTGACGTCCAGAAGTATTGGGACAGTGACACATTGTTTGATGTTTTGGCTCTGTACTCCAGCACTTTCTAAATGGTGAAAATGCCCTGACATTAAAGCTGACAGACTGACCTTTAACCTCAGTCATTGTATCATGTCAAAGTGTACAGAGACAAAATAACAAATGCGTCACTGTCCCAATACTTCTACCTCACTGTACATGAATACCTGCCTGTCATATGGAAACGTAACACCATGTCACAGAGAAAGTTACATAACATACAAGACATTTGGTTTATAGATTAGTGATTCTGAATATAAACGTTCAGGTTTATTGTTACAAGACTTCTCTAGATGAGATATCCTGAGTATAAATGTAGTTTCATATGACAATGTCTTAAAAAGACAATTACTGCAGAAAGCTACAAGCATCCTCTCTAAAGGGAAATACAGGGACAGACAACTACAACCTCTGAACTGTACTGATCCAACTCACCTCAGCTGTGAGATGTAGGGCAGACACTGAAGGAAACTCCTCACTTCACTCTCTTCATCTGACCAGCCCTTCAGCTCAACTGGTTTCTTCTCTGGTTGGAGTTTCAGCACTTCTAGGAGGAGGGAGGCCTTTCTCTCTGAGAGGTCTATGGACCAGACTGCAGGAGCTGACTGGTAAACTGTCTGTAATGCTGGAAGGACACTCCTGCCTGTTTGAGTCTCATAGTCCTTCACATGTGAGTACAGATCCAGCAGGAAATCACATTGATATTCCTTATCATCGTCACCATCATCATCATCATCACAGAAGGGGAAGGTGATGTAAGTACACACTGATGTTACCAGCTTCAGTGTCTTCTCTCCTGTCTGCTCCTCCCACTCTGCTGCTTGAGACAGGAGATCCACCAGGAAGTTGATCTGCTTTGAGGGATCAGACCTCCGTGGACAGAAACTGCAACAAGGATAGTAACAGCTGATTCAGACATGGATGAACACATGAAACCAGTCATAGTTAAAGATATATAAAGTAGTTATACATTTACATAATGTGATTTGGTTATATGTTAAAGTATTTAATTTTAGAGACATTCCATGATTTATCTGTGACATTTAAATCAAATCAAATCAAATCAAATGTTATTAGTCACATACACATGGTTAGCAGATGTTAATGCGAGTGTAGCGAAATGCTTGTGCTTCTAGTTCCGACAATGCAGTAATAACCAACAAGTAATCTAACCTAACAATTCCACAACTACTACCTTATACACACACAAGTGTAAAGGGATAAAGAATATGTACATAAAGATATATGAATGAGTGGTGGTACAGAACGGCATAGGCAAGATGCAGTAGATGGTATAGAGTACGGTATATACATATGAGATGAGTACTGTAGGGTATGTAAACATAAAGTGGCATAGTTTAAAGTGGCTAGTGGTACATGTATTACATAAAGATGGCAAGATGCAGTAGATGATATAGAGTACAGTATATACATATGAGATGGGTAATGTAGGGTATGTAAACATTATATTAAGTGGCATTGTTTAAAGTGGCTAGTGGTACATTTTTACATAGTTTCCATCAATTCCCATTTTTAAAGTGGCTGGAGTTGAGTCAGTATGTTGGCAGCGGCCGCTAAATGTTAGTGGTGGCTGTTTAACAGTCTGATGGCCTTGAGATAGAAGCTGTTTTTCAGTCTCTCGGTCCCTGCTTTGATGCACCTGTACTGACCTCGCCTTCTGGATGATAGCGGGGTGAACAGGCAGTGGCTTGGGTGGTTGTTGTCCTTGATGATCTTTATGGCCTTCCTGTGACATCGGGTGGTGTAGGTGTCCTGGAGGGCAGGTAGTTTGCCCCCGGTGATGCGTTCTGCAGACCTCACTACCCTCTGGAGAGCCTTACGGTTGTGGGCGGAGCAGTTGCCGTACCAGGCGGTGATACAGCCCGACAGGATGCTCTCGATTGTGCATCTGTAGAAGTTTGTGAGTGCTTTTGGTGACAAGCCGAATTTCTTCAGCCTCCTGAGGTTGAAGAGGCGCTGCTGCGCCTTCTTCACGACGCTGTCTGTGTGGGTGGACCAATTCAGTTTGTCCGTGATGTGTACACCGAGGAACTTAAAACTTTCCACCTTCTCCACTACTGACCCGTCGATGTGGATAGGGGGGTGCTCCCTCTGCTGATTCCTGAAGTCCACAATCATCTCCTTTGTTTTGTTGACGTTGAGTGTGAGGTTATTTTCCTGACACCACACTCCGAGGGCCCTCACCTCCTCCCTGTAGGCCGTCTCGTCGTTGTTGGTAATCAAGCCTACCACTGTAGTGTCATCCGTAAACTTGATGATTGAGTTGGAGGCGTGCATGGCCACGCAGTCGTGGGTGAACAGGGAGTACAGGAGAGGGCTCAGAACGCACCCTTGTGGGGCCCCAGTGTTGAGGATCAGCGGGGTGGAGATGTTGTTACCTACCCTCACCACCTGGGGGCGGCCCGTCAGGAAGTCCAGGACCCAGTTGCACAGGGCGGGGTCGAGACCCAGGGTCTCGAGCTTGATGACGAGTTTGGAGGGTACTATGGTGTTAAATGCTGAGCTGTAATCGATGAACAGCATTCTCACATGGGTATTCCTCTTGTCCAGATGGGTTAGGGCAGTGTGCAGTGTGGTTGCGATTGCGTCGTCTGTGGACCTATTGGGTCGGTAAGCAAATTGGAGTGGGTCTAGGGTGTCCGGTAGGGTGGAGGTGATATGGTCCTTGACTAGTCTCTCAAAGCACTTCATGATGACGGAAGTGAGTGCTACGGGGCGGTAGTTGTTTAGCTCAGTTACCTTAGCTTTCTTGGGAACAGGAACAATGGTGGCCCTCTTGAAGCATGTGGGAACAGCAGACTGGGATAAGGATTGATTGAATATGTCCGTAAACACACCAGCCAGCTGGTCTGCGCATGCTCTGAGGACGCGGCTGGGAATGCCGTCTGGGCCTGCAGCCTTGCGAGGGTTAACACGTTTAAATGTTTTACTCACCTCGGCTGCAGTGAAGGAGAGCCCGCAGGTTTTGGTAGGGGGCCGTGTCAGTGGCGCTGTATTGTCCTCAAAGCGGGCAAAAAAGTTGTTTAGCCTGTCTGGGAGCAAGACATCCTGGTCCGCGACGGGGCTGGTTTTCTTTTTGTAATCCGTGATTGACTGTAGACCCTGCCACATACCTCTTGTGTCTGAGCTGTTGAATTGCGACTCGATTTTGTCTCTGTACTGGGACTTAGCCTGTTTGATTGCCTTGCGGAGAGAATAGCTACACTGTTTGTATTCGGTCATGCTTCCGGTCACCTTGCCCTGATTAAAAGCAGTGGTTCGCGCTTTCAGTTTCACGCGAATGCTGCCGTCAATCCACGGTTTCTGGTTTGGGAATGTTTTAATCGTTGCTGTGGGTACGACATCGTCAATGCACTTCCTAATGAACTCGCTCACCGAATCAGCATATTCGTCAATATTTAGTAATGCAACATTAGTTATGTCAGGAAATGGGCTGATAAATGTTCCCAGATTTACCAACATGTGTAGTTTTATACGGAGCCTTCACCGTGTGCTGCCACTTTGCATCAGCAGTCAGAAAGGAGACTCTCTGGGGGGCAGTTTGATAGTGGTGATGCTGAAGAACTCTGGTTAATTTCCCTCTTCCCTCTCTCTCTCTTACCACTCTCTCTTTCTCTTTCTCTCGTCTCTCTCTCTCTCTCTCTCTCGTCCCTCTCTCTTCCCTCTGTCTCTCTTCCCTCTCTCTCTCGTCCCTCTCTCTCTCTTCCCTCCCTCTCTCTCTCTCTTCCCTCTCTCTCTATCTCTCTTCCCTCTCTCTCTATCTCTCTTCCCTCTCTCTCTATCTCTCTTCCCTCTCTCTCTCTCTCTCTCTCTCTCTCTCTCGTCCCTCTCTCTCTCTCTCGTCCCTCTCTCTCTCTCTCTCGTCCCTCTCTCTCTCTCGTCCCTCTCTCTCTCTCTCTCGTCCCTCTCTCTCTCTCGTCCCTCTCTCTCTCTCTCTCGTCCCTCTCTCTCTCTCTCGTCCCTCTGTCTCTCGTCCCTCTGTCTCTCGTCCCTCTCTCTCTAGTCCCTCTCTCTCTCTCTCTCTTCCCTCTCTCTCTCTTCCCTCTCTATCTCTCTTCCCTCTCTCTCTATCTCTCTTCCCTCTCTCTCTCTCTCTCTCTCTCTCTCTCTCTCTCTCTCCCTCTCTCTCTCTCTCGTCCCTCTCTCTCTCTCTCTCTCCTCTCTCTCTCTCTCTCTCTCTCTCTCTAGTCTCTCTATCTCTCTCTCGTCCCTCTCTCTCTCTCTCTCGTCCCTCTCTCTCTCTCTCGTCCCTCTCTCTCTCTCTCTCTCTCTCTCTCCCTCTCTCTCTCTCTCGTCCCTCTCTCTCTCTCACTTGTCCCTCTCTCATCCCCCTCTCTCTATTCCCTCTCTCTCTCTCGTCCCTCTCTCTCTCTCTCGTACCTCTGTCTCTCGTCCTTCTGTCTCTCGTCCCTCTCTCTCTCGTCCCTCTCTCTCTCTCATCCCTCTCTCTCTCTCTCGTCCCTCTCTCTCTCTCTCTCGTCCCTCTCTCTCTCTCTCTCTCTCTCTCTCTCTCTCTCTCGTCCCTCTCTTTTTTGGACATTTTAAGGCCTTTGTTTGTCTATGACCCCCCACCATTCATACCCTCTGCACTCCTCCACTGAGAGGAAATGCAGATTACTGCAAATCCTCTAATGTTGATGACTGGGTTCTTTCTTGTAAATAGTTTCTATGAAGTTGCCGTTAAATTGCTCTGCCATCATTATTGTATGAGGTATTATTGGTGGGGTTACCCCTGTGCTGTGATGGGTGTTTTATATGGTATGTCTTATCTTTTCTCTCCACTGGCTATCTGGCTAACAGGCTACACTCTAGACAGTCTCTTCTGCTGATGTGTGTGTGTCTGGTAGTGGGTCTCTCTCTATCCTACTCTTTTCCTTTCGGCAGGGTTAATACCTGCCTGGCGCCCAAACAAAATCTTTACCTTTACCCCTCTCTAACAATACCGCTACAAGATTTACCAACACTTGAAGTTTTATTTGTCAAATGTCTCTACAAGATAATAACCACTAGCATCATATAATCACTAACCACCACACATGTTCAGACTCACCTCAGCTGTGAGATGTAGGACAGACACTGAAGGAAACTCCTCACTTCACTCTCTTCATCTGACCAGCCCTTCAGCTCTACTGGTTTCTTCTCTGGTTGGAGTTTCAGCACTTCTAGGAGGAGGGAGGCCTTTCTCTTTGAGAGGACTATGGACCAGACTGCAGGAGCTGACTGGTAAACTGGCTGTAATGCTGGAAGGAAACTCCTGCCTGTTTGAGTCTCATAGTCCTTCACATGTGAGTACAGATCCAGCAGGAAATCACTCTGTTTAGAAGTGTCTCCATAGAGAAAAGGAAAGGCTCTGTAAGTACACACTGATGATACCAGCTTCAGTGTCTTCTCTCCTGTCTGCTCCTCCCACTCTGCTGCTTGAGACAGGAGATCCACCAGGAACTTGATCTGCTTTGAGGGATCAGACCACCATGGATAGAAACTGCAACAAGGACAGTAACAGCTGATTCAGACATGGATGAACACATGAAACCAGTCATAGTTAAAGATATATGAAGTAGTTATACATTTACATAATGTGATTTGGTTATATGTTAATGTATTTAATTTTAGAGACATTCACATGATTTATCTGTGACATTTAGTAATGCAACATTAGTTATGTCAGGAAATGGGCTGATAAATGTTCCCAGATTCACCAACATGTGTAGTTTTATACGGAGCCTTCACCGTGTGCTGCCACTTTGCATCAGCAGTCAGAAAGGAGACTCTCTGGGGGGCAGTTTGATAGTGGTGATGCTAAACAACTCTGGTTAATTTCCCTCTTCCCTCTCTCTCTCTTATACCACTCTCTCTTTCTCTCTTCCCTTTCTCTCTCTTACCACTCTCTCTTGCTCTTCGCTCTCTCTCTCTTACCACTCTCTCTTTCTCTCTTCCCTTTCTCATCCTCTCTTCCCCATCTCTATTTCTCTTCCCCCTCTCTCTCTCTTTCCTCTCCTCTCGCTCTCTCCTCTCTTCCCTCTCCTCCCTCCCTCTTCTTTCTCTTCCCTCCCTCTTGTTTCTCTTCCCTCTCTCTCTCTCTTCCCTCTCTCTCTCTCCTCTCTGTCTCTCTTCCCTCTCTCTATCTCTCTCTCTTCCCTCTCTCTCTCGTCCCTCTCTCTCGTCCCTCTCTCTCTCGTCCCTCTCTCCCTCTCTCTCTCTCTTCCTTCTCTCTCTCTCTCTCTTCCCTCTCTCTCTCTCTCTTCACTCTCTCTCTCTCTCTCTCTTCCCTCTCTCTCTCGTCCCTCTCTCCCTCTCTCGTCCCTCTCTCTCTCTCTCGTCCCTCTGTCTCTCTTCCCTCTCTCTCTCGTCCCTCTCTCTCTCTCTCGTCCCTCTCTCTCTCTCTCTCGTCCCTCTCTCATCCCCCTCTCTCTCTCTCTCGTCCCTCTCTCATCCCCCTCTCTCTCTCTCTCTCCCTCTCTCTCTCTCGTCCTTCTCTCTCTCGTCCCTCTCTCATCCCCCTCTCTCTCTCTCTCGTCCCTCTCTCTCTCTCTCTCTCTTCCCTCTCTCTCTCGTCCCTCTCTCTCTCGTCCCTCTCTCTCGTCCATCTCTCTCTCTCTTCCCTCTCTCTCTCTCTCTTCCCTCTCTCTCTTCACTCTCTCTCTCGTCCCTCTCTCTCGTCCCTCTCTCTCTCTCTCGTCCCTCTCGCTCTCTCTCTCTCGTCCCTCTCGCTCTCTCTCTCGTCCCTCTCGTCCCTCTCGCTCTCTCTCTCGTCCCTCTCACTCTCTCTCTCGTCCCTCTCTCTCTCTCTCTCGTCCCTCTCTCATCCCCCTCTCTCTCTCTCTCGTCCCTCTCTATCTCTCTCATCCTTCTCTCTCTCTCTCGTCCCTCTCTCATCCCCCTCTCTCTCTCTCTCGTCCCTCTCTCTCTCGTCCATCTCTATCTCTCTCTCTCGTCCCTCTCTCTCTCGTCCCTATCTCTCTCTCTGTCTCTCTTCCCTCTCTCTCTCTCTCTTCCCTCTCTCTCTCTTCCCTCTCTCTTTAACATCTCTCTCTCTCTCTCGTCCCTCTCTCTCTCTCGTCCCTCTCTCTCTCTCTTCCCTCTCTCTCTCTCTCTCTCTCTCTCTCTCTCTCTCTCTCTCTCCCTCTCTCTCTCTTCCCTCTCTCTCTCTCTTCCCTCTCTCTCTCTCTCTCTCTCTCTCTTCCCTCTCTCTCTCTCTCTCTCTTCCCTCTCTCTCTCTCTCTTCCCTCTCTCTCTCTCTTCCCTCTCTCTCTTCTCTCTCTCTCTTCCCTCTCTCTCTCGTCCCTCTCTCTCTCGTCCCTCTCTCATCCCCCTCTCTCTCTCTCTTGTCCCTCTCTATCTCTCCAGTGCTTTACACTGCAGCAGACTTTATTATTGTTTTCAATCCTCTTCCCTTTGAGGTTCAGCGTGGCTGGACTATTATTGCCCTGCCAGACGTATTTGGGTTGACATTTTAGTTAAAGGGAGGTTTCTTGACAGTTTATTGTGTCTTGTTATTTGAACTGTATTGATGTGGTACTAATGACATGTGGCCCAGAAGATTTTGGACATTTTAAGGCCTTTGTTTGTCTATGACCCCCCACCATTCATACCCTCTGCACTCCTCCACTGGGAGGTAATACAGAATACTGCAAATCCTCTCATGTTGATGACTGGGTTCTTTCTTGTAAATTGTTTCTATGAAGTTGCCGTTAAATTGCTCTGCCATCATTATTGTATGAGGTATTATTGGTGGGGTTACCCCTGTGCTGTGATGGGTGTTTTATATGGTGTGTCTTATCTTTCTCTCCACTGGCTATCTGGCTAACAGGCTACACTCTAGACAGTCTCTTCTGCTGATGTGTGTGTGTCTGGTAGTGGGTCTCTCTCTATCCTACTCTTTTCCTTTCTGCAGGGTTAATACCTGCCTGGCGCCCCAACAAAATCTTTACCTTTACCCCTCTCTAACAAAACCGCTACAAGATTTACCAACACTTGAAGTTTTATATGTCAAATGTTTCTACAAGATAATAACCACTAGCATCACATAATCACTAACCACCACACATGTTCAGACTCACCTCAGCTGTGAGATGTAGGACAGACACTGAAGGAAACTCCTCACTTCACTCTCTTCATCTGACCAGCCTTTCAGCTCTACTGGTTTCTTCTCTGGTTGGAGTTTCAGCACTTCTAGGAGGAGGGAGGCCTTTCTCTCTGAGAGGTCTATGGACCAGACTGCAGGAGCTGCCTGGTAAACTGGCTGTAATGCTGGAAGGACACTCCTGCCTGTTTGAGTCTCATAGTCCTTCACATGTGAGTACAGATCCAGCAGGAAATCACATTTCTTATAGTGATATACTTTAGACAGTGACAACACTTTCTCTACAGTTGTTTGTATGGTTCCTCTCTCATGGAGAGCTGCTTGAAGACACAGATTCAGTAGGAATGTCTTCTCTCTCTTTCTCCTCTCTATATTATCCTTCAGTAGAGGAAATCTGAACAAACATTTTAAACACAGATGATATACAGGTGAGTGATGAGGACTGATATGAGTAACAGGGTTGGGGAACTGAAAACTAATAGCACCATATGACTCCAGAGAGATTAAAGTAGATGTGACGTGTCAAAATTTTGATTGATGACCCTTTGTGAACTCTATGTGAACCCTATGTAGTGATGACGTGTGCATGTCTTCTGGTCAGGCAAGCCTGGTTAGGTGGGGGCTATGGGGTGAGTAAGGGTCCATTTGACAGGTCAACCGTTAATGATTGATGACCCTAAGTCCAGCTGTCAAAAAAAATGATTGATGACCCTATGTTCTGCTGATGTTCTGCTGACGCGTGCAAGCCCAGGGTTTCCTGTCCTGACCCCCCTTTTGGTTTGAGGTGGGGTGGGGTGGTTGGGGGTGTGTGTGCTGAACATTTCAAAGAGTAAGGCCTATTTTATAGCTTATAGCCCTCCGGGGTTGTTGTCTAGGAAACACTAATGTCAGGGGCACCGCCTTATAAAGCCCTAGGAACAATCCCCCTGTTTAAGTCTGTACATGATAACCCCCTGAATATTAAACAAAAATGCCACCTATGCCAATTTTAGGGATGTTATGCTCGGCTTGTCATGAACCCAGTGACCAAAGCCTTGAAGAAGTTCTGTGTGAAGCTCCAGAATGTTTTAAAGGATTTTTGGGTACGAGTGAAGGCCACATTTCTTACATATTCCACCCGGAGGATTCTACGGTAAAGATATTCACAGACAGTGGCCCCAAACCCGTTTATCAGGCAAAACCTGGGATTTTTTCTCCTGCTCTGGGGATGAGAGAATGGCTAAAGATCAGGCTGGCTCTCTGTAAAATTGAACAGGCTCTGAGTGGTACACAGCTGCCGGGCTATGCGTTGGAAGAACAGGTCTGCGGACGCAGTGATCTGAAAGCTCTAAGAATCGCTTCAATGGACTATGCCCCTAATAACAAAGTGACAATTTTAGCCTGTGAATTTTATGATGGTGCTAATGCTACAAAGTCTGTCAATTCTCCTGTAGCTTCCAGAGCCTGCAAAGATGTCAACTTTTTTATTCCTGTGTTTAGTTTTAAATGGTTGGATTATCCGATTTTCATAACCCTTATGAATAAGCTGGACATTCTCTTCCAAAATGGGGAACAGTTAAAGCGCTGGGCGAGGCTTTCCTTGAGACAGAGTCAAGACCAAAAGGCCCGACGGAGGATCTACCCCTGGAGTGAAAACTTACCAAGTGTTGATGGACCTAGCAAGAGAGCCTTGCCTTTTGAGGGCGAACTCGACACGGACAATGGGGGGTGGTTGCATAAGCCCCCTGGATCTGTAAGAAATGCATCGTAAAAGACCTTAATTGTGAACGGTTATAAAATGTATGTACTAAATATTTTGAATGAAATAAATGGTTTTAAAATCAGAATCTCCCCATGTCATGAACTCTCGCGTTTGTTCACTCTTAGCTCAGTCTGTCCCTGAGGAGAAAACTTGCGGAAAAAGACATGTGCGCGCGTGTGTGGGCGTGCGTGTGCTGGAGTGGCTGTGTGTGTGTGTGTTTCAAAACAAAGAAAACGGGGCGGGGTTTGTTCATAAATGGATATGCGTCAGCGCTCAAGGCTCTCTCTCTCTCTCGCTAGTCTTTGTCTTACGCCCACTTACGAATCATTAACAACATTTCAAAACATAATTTAGGTTTTAGGGTCTAAAACAGAGGCTGTAGGGTTTAAAAAAAGTAAATCAGCCCCTTTTTGTCTAGAACTCCCAACCCCCAGCATCGAGGTGCTACCACACCGGTTAGTTTGTAGAATAGCCCTGGGTGTAATAAGGTTTAAACACACCAAACCCATTGTTTGAACCAAATAACGTAGGAGTTAAATATAGCTGGGGTCTAGTCCTAAAAAACGACAAACCCCAAATGCTATGTGAAAATCATACAGTACTTTCTCTAGGTAGTGGGGGGACAAACTCTATTGACAACCGCGACCCTGTTAGCAGCGTTTTAGTTCCGATGCAAACAGCACCTCCAGAAACTCCAAGAATCGTTATCGGACTGAAGCGTTAAAAAGATAATCTGGGAAAACAGACTAATGGATCTATCGTAAGGTGAGTTCTTGAAATAAATCTTTATATTAGATTTGGTTGTTGTGGGGAATTGTTTGAAAAGCGTGGTATGTTATAGAAATATTAAACATGCATTAGGACCAGTATGCTTACCGTATAACAAGGCAATATTAGCTAAAGTGGTTATAGCTTTAATATTGTCGAATGTTTTATAGATTCTGAAGCATTCACGCAGATACTCCGAGGTATAACTGAGCTCGAACCATCCAATGGGGCTCCGGAACAAAGTGCAGACAAACAAACGCCTACCCTGAATTGTAAACGTAAGTAAGCTCCAAGAATTCCATACATAAAAATATTTATACCTTAAAAACAAAAAGTGTGGGCATCTTATATTAAAAGTTATTTTATATGTTTACAGAGGACCTAAAGCCTAGAAGGTTAAACGAGGCCCTATGGAGCCTGAACGGTTTCTGCCAAGCATATGACTACGAGACAATTATCCCCTATGACCCGGATGTTTTTACACACAAGCCACGAACACAGGATTTAAACGGCAGGTCAACTCCCCTGGGACAGGACAACGTTGTCCCCCATATTTCTAAACACCAAAGGATAATTAGTGCTCAGATCCACAGTTCCGCTTCACCCGAACAATTCTACTTGGCCGATATTCACGAGACCTCGTTCCAAGGACAAGGTATGAATCAATTATATATTATTATTTATAGCGTTATTTTATTATTTTATTATTTATATATTTTTTTATGCCGGAATATGTTAAAACAAGGCCTTATATTGTTTTTTTCAGGCTCAACATCTACCGAACCTGCAGATGCTGTAATACTGGCTGAACAAAGACATCAGCCCCTGGTTTCAGAACTTCTTCAGAACAGCCCTCGTCAAAAAAGCCGAGGTATTTAATTAATGTATTGTTAATATATAGGCTTATATCTGAAATGTATTTGGCATTTTTAACATATTTTAGGGTTAATAACCTATTTTTGTATGTATTATTTTTATTTCAGACTCCTCACCGGCTTATAAAGACAACGCACAAACATCGGAGGATGCCCAGACAAGCATCCCCGAGGAGGCTCCAAAGACACCAGTCAAGAAAACAGCGAAACCTGATGATTTCAAAGATTTAAATGACATTTCTGAGGTAGACGATTTGATGTTCTGTGAAGCTGCCAACCTTCTTGAATCGGCCAATTCTGTGGGGGCAACAGCAGATTCTGAAATAGACCAAGACCGTTTTTTCAAAGCGTTTACCCTGGGTTTAAAATCACGAAAGGCTCTACTCCAGAGGCGCATGTGTATTCTACTCGAGCATCAATACAATCAGGATGTGTCATTCTGGCGTAGCGAGCTACCCCGTATGTTAAAAAACATTAGGGCTAAAACAAGCAAATACCGCCGTTAAAAAACACACATGTAAACACACACACATCCTTAATTAGACAAATGGCGCCCCCTATAGACCTAAGTGAGACAATTGAAACCCTCTTAGCCATGATCCCTACAGAGCTCCAAGATATAGTTAACCATATGAATGATTCGGGGGTAATTGACATAATGACAATAGATGAAAATCTATTATCACAGATTCCCTCCGAACTCATAGACATTATTACACGTATGAATGAGTCAGGGCCTTCCGAGGAAAACATGTTATCACAGATTCCCGAAACCATCATATCTCTAATTACCCAGCTTAACGCGAGCCCTAGGTTTAATTCGGCCCCACATACACCTCTAAGACAGCCTTTAACAACATTGTCCGAAGAGTCTGAAAGCCAATATGATGTTTTTGAACAGTTGGACAAATGTCTAGCAAATCTGGAGGGGGGCGGTCTTGAGATCAGTGTACAGAACGAGAGCCCTAGGTTTAATTCGGCACCCCAGACACCTATAAATCAGCCTTTAACACCAATGTCCGAAGAGTCTGAAACCCAATACGATGTTTTTGAACAGTTGGACAATTGCCTAGCAAATCTGGAGGGGGGAGGTCTTGATCGAAGTGTACATGTTTTGCGCCGAAATAAATTCAACAATATTGAGGTTCGACAGTTTTTCAATTTCGCATGGGGGGGTCAGATTCGGGAATATGCTGTGTTTTACGTAATGCTTATGGACACTTTGAATGAACTGTTAGCTAGGATTAGAGATTATAGCGAACCTAGGGATCTCTTACAGTTGGAAATTTGTGGAGACAGTCTACAGAGCAAGGTATCGCTTATTTTACAGAATGGTGAAGCAGAGCTTGAACAATTTGTTAACCTGCTAGAACGCCTTGTTCAGTCAAATTTAAACGTGCTAGCAGATAGGACCCTCGAACTTGTAGTACAATTAGTACGGCAACCACAAGGGGGCGGGGGTCAGAGAAGAAAGCTCGATAGTCTAATGCAGTCCGAAATCATAAGCAATAAAAGGGCCTATCTCATAAACGTTCCCAATCCAGGTAATAAGCTATGTTTTGCCATAGGTTTGGCCCACTTACTCAGCCCAGGATGTACTGATCAAGCCGCGTTACAAAAAGCTCGAGAGCTACAAACTGCGGTGGGTCTCGGTATACAGGATGCTGTGGCTTTCTCAGACATAGTCAAATTTGAAAACTTTCTGAACATCAAGATTGTGGTTTTGTACCACAGTAGGGCTAATGACGCTCTCCTCAAGTTCCAAAATATACCCGAACCACATCCTAAGACTATGTACTTTTATGTGCAAAATGAGCATTACTATGCCGTAACTAACATCACAGCCTTTTTAGGCGCTCCATATGTCTGTCCAGCCTGTCATACCGGCTACACACGCATGGGGGGGCACTCGTGCCGTTACAACTGTTCAGTATGTCTGGATAAACATTGCCCTATGCAGCCGCTAAACTTGACCCCCTGTGCGGATTGTCACCGCACATGTCGTTCGGCCTACTGTTACGAAAAACACAAAACTGAAACATGGCATCCCAAGGCATGTAAATCTGTAAGCAGTTGTGACATTAACAAGAAATGTCCAAAATGTCATTGCAATTACAACCTTAAAATAGATAGCCCTAAACCTCATGTTTGTGGAATTATACACTGCCCAATCTGTAAAGGTCCTTTGAAAAGCAGAGACGCGGAAGTGGTTCAAGAAGTAACACATGAGTGTTACATTCAGCCCTTGGCTGAAGATGAACATACAGAGAAATATGTGTTTTATGATTTTGAGACAAATCAGCAATCAGGGGTTCATTTGCCTATTTTTGTGTCAACCATGACTTTCAAGGGTGAAAAGTGGTCGGCCGAGGGACCCAATTGTGCCCGGCTCTTTCTAAAACATTTTAGAAAAGCCCAGTACAGAAACTTCACGTTTATAGCTCACAATGCTAGAGCCTATGACGCCTATCTGCTTCTGAACCCTTTGATACAGCAAGGCGTGGCCCCCAGTGTCATAGCTCAAGGGAGTAAAATATTATGCTTTGTTGACCCCGCCTTCAAACAGAGATACATTGACAGCTTAAGCTTCTTACCCATGAGATTGGCTCAAATGCCAGAGGCCTTGGGTTTTGAAAACTCTGTCAAAGGCTATTTCCCTCATTTCTTCACATCTGAGGAGAATCTACATTATATAGGATCTTATCCAGCCCCCGAAATGTACGGGTGTGATCAAATGTCTCCCAAAGAGCGGGAGAGATTCTTGACATGGTACGAGACCGTAAGACATGGCACTTTTGATTTCCATAAAGAGATGGAATCATACTGTGACAATGACGTTGTTATACTTCGTGAAGGATGCCTCAGATTCAGAGAAGAGGTAATCAAAGATGCGGGCATTGACCCCTGGAGCTGTACAACTATTGCATCCGCGTGCATGAAAACCTATCGTACACACTATCTAACTCCTGAATCTATAGCTATCCCATCGCCAGACAACTACCGACGCCAATTCAAGGCCTACTCTAGTGGTTCCATTCAATGGTTGGAGTACTTGGTCCAGGATAAAGATATTTTTATCCAACATGCTTTGAATCGGGGGGAGAAGGCTTTTGGGCCTTACCATGTAGATGGATACACACAGATTGACGGGGTTGAGACAGTGTATGAGTACAACGGTTGTTTCTTCCACGGTTGTAAATTATGCTTTGTCCCCCAGGCCTTGTGTGTCCTAACCCAAAAGACTTTTGGGGAAATGTATCAAGAGTTTCAAGACAAACTGAATTCTTTAAAGGCTACTTACGGGTTAAAAGTTGTGGTTTTGTGGGAGCACGAATGGACAGCCCTCAAAAAGGCGGATCCTAGTGTTAAGGCCTTCCTTACCCATTATGACCCTCCAGAGCCCCTGGAACCGCGACAGGCCTTGTTTGGAGGCCGGACCAATGCTTTGACATTGCGTTATGTAGCTCAACCCGACGAGACAATAGGCTATGTAGATTTTACATCCCTATATCCTCATGTAAAGAGTTCCTCATTCTATCCTATAGGGCATCCTGAAATTATTCACAGCGACTTTGACGAACCCCAAAATTATTTTGGTTTAATCAAAGCGACTGTCTACCCTCCTAGGGGGCTGTTTATACCTGTGTTGCCTTACAAGGGTCCTAAAGGAAAACTTTTCTTTCCCCTTTGTCGCACATGCTGTGAAAACCACAACCAGGAAAACCCCTGTGATCACACAGATCAAGAAAGAGCCCTGACCGGTGTATGGGTCACTGTAGAATTCTCTAAGGCTTTAGAGAAGGGGTATCGTGTGGCCAAAATCTTTGAAGTGTGGAACTTTTCCAGGAAATCAGACACACTTTTTAAAGAGTACATCAAAACCTTCTTGAGATGCAAGCAGATGGCTTCAGGCTATCCTGCATCGGTCACAGATCAAGAAAGTAAAGACCAGTACATTCAAGACTACCATGACAGAGAAGGCATACTTCTTGACCCTGACAGAATAGAGGTCAACAAAACCAAAAGAAATGTGTCGAAATTGTACTTGAACTCCCTTTGGGGGAAATTAGCGCAGAGATGCAATATGCTAACAACTTCGATCATTAAAGACCCCGAAGAATTTTTGGAATTTGTTTTTTCGGACCAATACGAAATTTCACATTTTTCCTTCTTGAGTCAAGACATTGCCTTGGTGCAATGGAGGCGCCACCAAAAGTGGGTTCTACCCCCGGGTAATGTAAATGTGTTTCTTGCAGCATTTACCACAGCCTATGGCCGCCTTGAACTGTACACCCTCATGGAACAGCTTCAGAGGCGGGTTCTTTACCACGACACAGACTCTGTGGTCTATGTAAGCAAACCGGGGGATTGGAACCCCCCACTTAGCAACTATCTTGGGGGTTTAACGAGTGAACTCGAAGAGGGTGACCATATTACAGAATGGTCCTCATGTGGTCCAAAAAGCTATGCTTTTAGGACTAAAGCCAATCACGTGGTGTTGAAAGCCAAAGGCGTGACTCAAAACTATGAAAATGCACCGCGTGTAAACTTGGAATCAATCACGCGCTTGGTCGAGGGGTTCGTAAAGGACAAGAATAGTGACTTGGAGATTTTGAGCTCCTACAACAAAATAGTGAGGGATAAAAAGGGGTTCCATCTAAGAAACGCACCACTCACTAAAAGATTCAGGGTAGTCTATGACAAGAGACAGCTATTGCCTGACGGTACCACATTGCCCTTTGGCTACTGACTTATGCTACAAGCCCCAGTGTGTCTTAAAGCTTAAGATATTATGACTGCTGTCGAGGGTTTTGACCCCCGTCTACAATTGCCTTTTTCAGCATTAATTGCAGGCCCTTCAAACAGTGGTAAAACTTTTTTTGTAAAAAGTATTTTAGAGAATTCTGAACATGTGTTATCTCAAAAGCCTGACAATATTGTATGGTGTTATTCATGTTACCAACCTCTGTATGATGAATTATTGAAGACAATAAAAATCAAGTTTGTTGAAGTTTGTTGAAGGAATACCCGATTCTCTGTCTGATGATGAACTTCTCCCCCCACATGTAAATAATCTGCTGGTTTTGGACGATATGCTATTTGCTGGTAGCGAACACCCTGAAATTGCACGAGCTTTTACCCAATATACTCATCATAGAAACCTGTCCGTGCTTTACTTGGTCCAGAATGTGTTTCACCAAGGTAAAAATAGTCGGACCATTAGCTTGAATGCCAACTACATGGTATTGTTTAAAAATCCTAGAGACAAACTGCAAATTAGCACTCTAGCTCAGCAGATGTACCCTGGACGGAAATCATACTTTATGGAGAGCTATGAGGACGCTACCAAAGAGCCATTTTCTTATTTAATCGTGGATTTAAAAGCAAATACTCCAGAACACCTTAGGCTACGTATAGGGCTGTTTCCGGGGGAGAGGCCTGCTGCATACCTTCCTAAAAAGTAAACGATATGTCTCTGCGTTTAAAAAGAAACCTCCCCCTCTTGAGAAGGCTAGTTGGGTCTACAGCTAAAGAACGGAAGGCCATCTTGGGTCGCTGTTCTTCAGATCTCATATTAGCCCTATGTGAGATTGCTTTGAATCTTCTCAAAGGACGCATTCCACTCACCCTGAACCAATTGAAAAAATTAAAGAGACAAAAGACCGCGATCAAACTCTTTGCCAATAAAAGGGCCAGTCTTCAGAAGAAAAGACATAGTATACAACAGTCTGGGGGTTTTCTTCTGCCTTTACTAAGTATAGCCGTGCCCTTCATCACCAGCCTTATTGCGGCCAGACGTGGGGGTTGAACACGCGGTGTGATGGCCACTAAAATGTACTTGGTGCCTCAACAAGAGTTGGATAGACTTAAAAAACAAATGCAGGGTCCTGAAAATATCAGACAAACAGCTGAAAATGATTTGGATACGGCCATGAAGGATGTCTTGAACCGAAAAGGATTGAACCCCTATGATAAGATTCAAAAATACACAAACCTAATGCAAAGGTATTTGACTCGGGTAAAACAAGGGGAGAGAGAGAAAGACTAGCCATTTAACCCTTTCCCTACCGGACCCTTTAACAGATGTCGAACCTAACGAGAGCCCGGCCCCTGTAAGGCCTGTACCGGCGATCTTACCTAGTGGAGATAATATGTCTGGTGAAGCTCAAATGCCAATTGAAGATAAAGTTATGCATGACCTACTGACACATGTGCCGTTACGTAACAGGAAGAATGTTAAATACATTATGAACAAGATAAAAGACTCAAAGGGGGTAGCTGCTTGGAACGACTCTGGAGAGTTTATCCTTCAGGGCTCTGTGGTTAGGGGGTCCCATATGCAGGACTTGCTTAAAAGTACCACGGCTGCCCACAAGGTTGCTGAGGACCGAAGGCCTCCAGGATGGCGTCAGTTTCTTAAGGCCCTGGCAATCCTCAACATTCCCCTCTCGGGTGTACCCAACCATAAGCTTCGTCAACAGATTCAAGCTTTAAAACAAAAGCCTTCAACGAGATACAGCACCCCTAAAGATGACCCAACAACACCTCCACCCTATGAAAACGATGATGATAACTCATTTACTCCCCTGAACGTCTCAGGACCTTTTCCTAATCCCGATCTCTCGGGGTGGTTAGCCTTTTGAAAATGACTTTTGAATGACTATGATTAAATTCAATAAAAAAAAATATTTGAAAAGATAAGCATTTTAACATTTGTGACATTCTTGAAACATATGACGTGAGCCTTGATTACGCGTTCTTAAAGGACACACATTTGAACACTTTTGATATTTTCTAACAAAACAAGCTCATTACTTCTTAAATCATCCTTATAAAGAGACATTACATCTTCAAAAGAAACTCCCCGGGCTCTTTGGCACAGGTAAAATACACAGTGGTGACCGCATGTAGTGGAAAGGTTATCTTGCACTTGTTTGATGTTGTAGTAGATCTTTGAACCGTTTAGGGTCAAATCTTTAATAGATTTAGGGAAATGGGAAAAACCGGGGGGAAAGCCATAGGAATCAAAAAAAGTTGAGATTTTTCTTCCACCTTCCTGTTCTAATGTCATAGCTAGCCAATGTTCACCCGGCATGTGTTTAGGATGGGTATTGACAATAAACATTGCAGGCCTCTCAGGCCATATCTCAATAGGTAATTCATCACAAGCCAACACTCCACAAAATTGTTTTCCAATCAAGCGGCTCATGAGCCCGTCCAACTCTTGGGTATTCATGTCTTTGTTCAAAGGTCCTTAATAATAATCCACTAAGACCTGTCTTCGGGCATTCACTTCCAAGATTGAATCAGAGCATGCATAAACAATCATGCTAACTGTACAGGCTAAAGGTGTACGGAAACGCATTTCCAGCCTGAGGTTCCCTTGGGACACCACAGACAGATTTCCTGAGGTGTCATCATCAGGGGATAAATTGAAAGCATACAACGTGTAACCCTCTGCAAAATCATTTCTGTCAATAGGTAAAGAGAGATCTTTTAGATGTCGCCCTGTAGCCAGGAATAGATTGTAAAATTCTCGCACAGATATGTTGTTATTAAATTGTGGTTGGAAAGCCTTCGCCGGAACCTGACGTCCGTCCTGACAGAGCGCTACATACTCTGCATTGAAGTGCTGAAAATTAAAGGGGTTTTTATCTAAACTGCCCGTATTAGAGGCGTGATCAACCAGACCTATAACCACATATCTAGGTAAAGGGCCTAGAAATAGGTTTTCTTGACTGCAGATTCTACTGCCCACAGGTATGCTAAAGGTTTTCATGGTAATTCTTTGGAGAGGGTAAAGGGCATTTCCTTTCATCAAAGCATGTGAGTGACCCAGGCGCACGGCCGGAGATACAGATACTTTTTTAATAAAAAGGGTTGCCCCCAACACTTTCAAACTAAAATCCCCGTCTTGGGGAGACATCAGGCAAAAATCATCCTTGGCCCTGGTTAATTTTAATCTTAAATCAACCGAATTTAAGAGTAACCGTTCTTGAAAGAAAATGTCAGAGTGTATAGGGCCTAGCAAATGAAACTCTCGAGATTCGGCGCAGTAGCGAGCTCGTGCCGCTAGTCCTTTGTTTGCACCGGTGGAAGGGTCTGTCGATTCCATAGAGGCTCCTGCAGTATCCTTGCTAAACAGCCCGGCGCTAAATTGGGTTTTGAGAGTGTCTTCGGAGTAGTTTAGTAAACACTCCATGATGGCTCTATAAGGGTATGTAGCGCTGCTTTGACTGATTAGGCGTTCACCCAAAGTCACATCAACTTGGGAGAAAATGGTGGCCACTGGGTAATTAATGAGACTCACTTTGGCATCGCCTGCAATATTAGACCCATCTCTTTTGGTCACTTTTAGACGTAAATGCACCAAGGTGTTGTTGAGGTCCAGATAGTTGTCACCGTGGCCTGGTATGAAAAATTCGATAGGCCCGTTATCGGTAATAGCAGAGAGAGGGGCAATCTCCACATAACTGGATCTATCTATTGAATGCTGCGTTAACGGTGCCGTGAAAAGATCGAGTTCTGTCTTTATAGCTTCAGAGGACATTCGATGTAAAAGAGCCATGTCACTTATTCTTTTAGAAAATACTTCCTAGTATTCTTTTAGCCTGTTTTGGTACAGACCTCCTCACTTTACCCCGTCTTTGACTTACTGAGGTTCTTTTAACAGTTAACCGCCGCTTTTTAGGTGCCGGCCTACGCCTTAAACCAGGGGGTCTCTTTTTTGGCCTTCGAGACAATATCATAAGCCCCGAGCCTTCTTGATGCTCCACCTCTGGTGACGCCCTTCGGGTCATAGCATTGGCTACAACCTCACTTACTATATTTTTAGCCGCTGATTTTAAATGTGGTTTGGCTATGCTGAAGCCTCTCTTCATAAACGGTAAAACCATCCTGAAGAGGTTACGGAATATACCTCCTATCCCCGAACCATACATTGTCGGCGCTCCATGATATCCTGGTAGTCCATTACCCACTTGATCCACATAGTATGAAACATAACGGTTAGGGTCGAGCTGATGGTGCTCCATAACTCTTTTATTTGTATTATGTTTATAAATATAATACAGCTATTATATATGTAGAGAGGTTTTGGTGGGTCTAAAGTGGAGTTTTACAATCGTTTTACCATAAGTAAATTCAATGTTTTCGTTCTGATCCGTTTTAAGCTCAACCAGAATGTTTTCAATATAGTTCTTGCTGACATGTACGTAGTGCGGCTTGTCATAATTGACAGTGACGATGTCCCCATCCTTGCCGTCTATATGAACTGTTCGCAGGAGGGGCACACAGCTGTCTCCGACCCTTTGATAGGTTATGATGTCGGTATAGACAAATATGTTGTAAAAGCCTGCATGTATATCCGCAGGGAATGGGAATAATTTATCGTTCACATACGTCCATTTATTGGGACCCATCCCCAACATGTAGGATAAATTACCGCTGGTCTTTATACCTCCGTTAGCAGGCCCTGAGATTTGTATCCTTTTATGGATTGGATTGTAGAATAGGAATATTTCCATCTTGTTCAGGGTTAGGTGTTCATTCAACTCTGAGACGATCCTGTCGACGGTTCTATAGAAACCTTTTTTAAGCTTAATAAGTTTCGCAGGTTCCGATAACCTTTTGCAATAAAAATCACGGTCCTTAGCTTTGATATTATACCAACTATGGGGGTATGTAATCTCGCTGAGACCTACTTCCCAAGCCTCTGATAACTCTATAGGCTTTGGAAAATTGGTTGTATACTTCGAACTCTGATTATTACGATATATCTGTGCCGACGCATTACTGGGGAGAGTCAGGTAGAAGCCGCTGTGTTCCATGATGCCCAACTGTGTACACGCGAATGATGCGCTAGTTATCATGACTAGGGGTTTAAATTAATCCCCGTTGCCTCCACCACATCCTGCTCCAATACCCAACTGTTGAACTTTTGAGGCCAGTTTTTCCAGCGGACCAGCAACCATTTTTTACCCTTTTCTCTCTTCTGATCTAGAATCTCCTCCACGTGAAAGACTTTGTCTTTACCCAACTGGACCTTCTGTAATTCCTTCTCATAAAAAGATCCCTCTATAAGATCCCCGTCATAATCTTTTAATTTGTAGACCGGCGGAATGCGTGGCAGACATTCGGTAACGGTAAACAACTCCGAGCTAAAGCCTTGTTCGTATTTTTTGTCGAAAACACCCCTCAACTTTGATATACGCACCAAGTCACCCACTAGGAATTTAAAAGTCATTTTTTTCTTACGGCGAAGTGGGAACAAACCATACATATTTTTAAAGACTTGAAAAGAGTTTTCCGAAGAGACCTCAGAGGGCTTCATACGTATAGTCTTATGGTAGCTGTGGTTGTACCCGTTTACTAAATCCTGAACTATGTCTGTATATCTGTTGGTGTTGTGAGCTGTAAAATATCGCCACATCCGCTCTTTCAAAGTCCTATTAAAGCGTTCCACAACCGAAGCTTTCAAATCAGAGCCTGTAGCAAAATGTACTATATTATACTTATTCATTAGCTTCTGAAATGTTTTATTAAAAAATTCTTTTCCGCCATCCGTCTGCACTTTCTTGGGTGCGCCTCCTGCCTTCAAGATCGATTCAAAGGCCCTGGTCACCTCTGCCCCGCTCTTATTTTTTAACACCCTTACATAGGCTAATTTAGAGAAAATATCTATAACAGTTAGCATGTAGCGATTTCCATCATTTTTATCGGCAAGGGACTGCATGTCACATAGATCCGCCTGAAATTGGGATAATGGATGCGTAGAAAAAAACTCTATTTCTTGGAAATTGTTTTCTTACAGGTTTATGTAGAGTGTAGGCATCTTGCTCTGATAACCATTCATTCACTTTAGCATCGCTTAACAGACTACCTGTTTCTTCGACTATAGCTCTCTGTAAACGCTCTTTACCCCCATAAGACCCGGGGTTAGCGGGATTATAATATATGTTTTTCAACAGCTGCTCAGCCATCCTTCTTGCCTCTCGGAGGTACAATAACGTTAATGAGCCACTTTCATATAACGACAACATTTCAGTTTGTGAATTTTTATTTTAAGAATGCAACAATTATTAAGTATACAGACAATTCAGGATTTGTTGCAAGATACAAGTCCCCGTTTTCTCAACAATCACAGCATGCAACACCCTGTATATATTGTTTAGATTTACAGGTTTGTTTCGCTGAATTTTTAAAACACACACGTCTGATATATAAGTATATAAACAACAAATATGATACACATTCACATTAAAGGGTGGTTCAAACAAATAATGTAAAATCTTAGCCAAAGTTTTTTCTAGTTCTTCAGAATCCTCAACAAGCCTTGATACCATATGTGACCATTGTAAACTCTCGCCCGTATGTCGGACATGTTTCATGATTTGCTCCATTTTCAGCAAACGCTCTACATTAGCCCAGGTATTGTGTGTCGTGTAGAACGATCCCTTGTTCACTTTATTTTCAATAATCTGATGCATAACATATGTAAGGTCTCTCAAAAGAAAAAAGGTATTTATTCGCTCAAACATCGTAGACACATAGTTACCCATAGCTCTAAATAACAAAATGTCACTCGGTCTCTTGGGATTTATTGAGCCAGAAAAGCATCACATCAGACACCACAGCTTCCCTGTATTTGTTGTCGTCCACCAGGGTGTGTCGGATTTCTTTGAGTTTCTCGTGGATGAAGATGGCCTCCTTCAGTTCATGTAGGAAGGCTTCGGTTACCCCGTAAACTCTAGGGATAGACGGCACAAGACCCATAGACTCCAGGGCGATGACCAGCGCTGGTATAAAACGGCAGGACCACAGTCTTTTCACCAGCTCCTCAGAATGATTGAAAAAGTAGTATCTAGGCGGGTCGTAGAGGCAAGGATGACGACGCTGGCTGGGATGATTGATCTCACAGCCGATGCATTTTTATCGTATATATATTCGCCAATCACCACGTTTAAAAGTGTAGCTACAGAGGCCTTGATGGTGTCCACAAAAATAGTACTGGCCACCCCATCAAACACATCCTCAGGCTGGGTAAATGTCGGGGGTGTCACGGGTCTTGCCAGGGGTGCGTAGAGTGTCGGGCTTCGTGGCATAGAGTCTTTAGTGTCGGGCCCCCATGACGTAGTGGCTTCCTCGTAGATGGTCTGGAGATCCATGGTGTATGCTGAAATGAAGAACTGGCTGCTTTTTTCTTTTTATTGTAGAACAAGGCCATTGGGTATCTGGGGGGCGGGGTTAAAGCATCCGCTTACTTAGTTTTCTTCTGACGCTGTATCTTCTTGAGGCTCTTTTGCATCGTAATCTTTACGATTCGTATATATTATGCACTTCTTTAAATGAACAAGGCTCTGCCGCTGTTGGCTCTGTACAAAGAGAGCATCCAAAGGCTGCAACATTTTCAATTCCAGTACATCCCAACTCTTAAAAGGAATAAGCAGACGCAGTCGGGTATCCCCAGTCAGGCCACCACCCCTAAGGTTGTGGTTTCGGATTGCCTCGGTGCCGATATAGAACTCCACGCTGCCGCACGGTCGGCCATTCTGTCTTTGTATTTTCACCCTGTGAAATATTTGTCCTGAGGAGTCAGGGGTACCTTCCCAACGGGTCTCGTGGCCCGTGAACACACTATACCCCTTGGTGATAAGGCTCAGTTCAGGACACACAACCTTGCGAAAAACCGACCAGTCTTCAACACCATATTCCAAGCCTACAGTCTGGTCTGTATATTCTTCTCCTTCATCTACCGTATAGAGGGTCACTCTACAGGCCAGGTAATCAAACCGATACCCCCACTGCTGGCCATTAGACATCAACACTTGATCTGTCAGAGCATTTGCTGGCGGTATTTGGGTTCTATACACATTTAAAAAACGTTTTTTTGGCGCATCATATATTGCTGGTTGATACTTTGCCCTTGCTCTATGGGCAACCCGAGGGCCTGCTTCAGTTGTTACCGTCATCACTTCTTTGGTACCGATCCCAAATTCCATGGTTATTCTTAAGATCTTGTGCACTCTTAAACAGGAATTGTTCAGCGGCTTTATAAGGGGCCTTAACCAACCCCAAACCGTGAGAAACAGTAACAGGGTGACCTGACACCTGGTCACTTACCCAACCACCCCACCCCCCTCAAACCAAAAGGGGGGTCAGGACAGGAAACCCTGGGCTTGCACGCGTCAGCAGAACATCAGCAGAACATAGGGTCATCAATCATTTTTTTGACAGCTGGACTTAGGGTCATCAATCATTAACGGTTGACCTGTCAAATGGACCCTTACTCACCCCATAGCCCCCACCTAACCAGGCTTGCCTGACCAGAAGACATGCACACGTCATCACTACATAGGGTTCACATAGAGTTCACATAGGGTCATCAATCAAAATTTTGACACGTCACATCTACTTTAATCTCTCTGACTCCATCTTTTAAAACAATACAACTATGAATTGTAATTTTGTTCAATTTCAATTCCTATTGAATTAGAATTTCTACAGCATCTTCACATGTGCATGTATTAAAAAGATAAAGACAGTGTAAAACATAAATACTATCTACACCAGGTAAATGACATATGGACTCTTGTTGGATAAACTCACTCACCTCAGCTGTGAGATGTAGGGCAGACACTGAAGGAAACTCTTCACTTCACTCTCTTCATCTGACCAACCCTTCAGCTCTACTGGTTTCTTCTCTGGTTGGAGTTTCAGCACTTCTAGGAGGAGGGAGGCCTTTCTCTCTGAGAGGTCTATAGACCAGACTGCAGGAGCTGACTGGTAAACTGTCTGTAATGTGGGAAGGAAACTCCTGCCTGTTTGAGTCTCATAGTCCTTCACATGTGAGCACAGATCCAGCAGGAAATCACATTTCTGATTGTGATATACTTCAGACAGTGACAACACTTTCTCTACAGTTGTTTGTATGGTTCCTCTCTCATGGAGAGCTGCTTGAAGACACAGATTCAGTAGGAATGTCTTCTCTCTCCTTGTCCTCTCTTCAGGGGATCTTCTCTGATCTTGTGGAGGAGTAAAACTGCAAGAACAGTTTAACAACAAATAGATGAATATGTGAGATATGATATGTATTTCTGAAGGTCACATTATGGTGTGTAAAATACAATGACTATCTTTCTAAACTCATCATCCACTTCAATTGTTCCTTATAATCCTGACCACAAAGTAAGATTGCATCTTTCTAAACACTAAGTGTCTGTTTAGTATATTAATTTACTGCAGAAAGCTACAAACTTCCTCTCTAAAGGGAAATACAGTGTCATGACGTTGGCCTGGGCGTAGGTTTATGACAGTCATAAATACCTCTTCCCCCCTTTCCTCTCCCTACTCTACTGATGTGACGTTAGAATACCCCTTTTGGTTAACATAGAGATTCTGGGAACATCAGAAGTTGGGGGGAAATGAACTATATTCTGGTAATCCAACCAACTGAACATATGCGGTGGTACTTAAGGTATATTATGTCAGTTCGGTTGCCCTCTGACACATTCTCATCAATGATAGAATGACATAAACTCTACTGTGGAAAGTCTGCACATCAGAGGTATCGGATTCACATGGAATTGTTGTTTAATTCAAATGTTTGAATATGAAATTATTTGTGAAGAGATTAAATGTAATTTTAGCTTCCAAATGAGAGATTTGGGTTTTCATAAGTTTAGTGCTCTGCTCAACCAGTGGCCCGTCCCTGTGAAGAGACATGGGTTATAAACTTTTCAGACACACCCCTCTCCCTCCACTATAAAAGCCATTGACGAAGATTTAACCTTCTGTTCCGGGTACATTAGGATGACGATCCCATGTCAGAATGTTTCAGGTAATAACTACAGAACGAAGCCAACATCAGCATGAGCTTTGGTTGTGAATGGTATGAACTTTGAACTCTTATTCACTACCGAAGTGATACGTCCTAGCCGTTGGGTTAGCAGCTGCAAACATAAATTAGGATAGGACAGACAGAGTATCCCGTCTACCACACAACTATCCAATTGACCACCAGAGACATCATTCTTCAAAGGACAAAGGACCCGGTTGGGAAACACGGCCTTCCATCTAACACCAACCTACTGAAGCGCAGCTCAGAGTAAATATTTATTGCATTTTCCTTTTCCAAATGGGCGGTAATTTAGAATGCATACGATATTGTATTTACGATAGCACAGCTTCGCCTCTGTTCCAGCTTCCCGCTCTTTCACTCAAACCCAGTCCTTTTTCTTTTGTGTAACCAGCTGTCATATCTGTTCCGCCCGCTAGGGACGTTTTCCTTTATGACGTAATTTGTAATCAAGGTATGATTCTTTCCGTGTATACAGTGGGGCAAAATAGTATTTATTCAGCCACCAATTGTGCAAGTTCTCCCACTTAGAAAGATGAGAGAGGCCTGTAATTTTCATCATAAGTACACTTCAACTATGACAGACAAAATTAGAAAAAAAATCCAGAAAATCACATTGTAGGACTTTTAATGAATTTATTTACAAATGATGGTGGAAAATAAGTATTTGGTCAATAACAAAAGTTTATCTCAATACTTTGTTATATACCCTTTGTTGGCAATGACAGAGGTCAAACGTTTTATGTAAGTCTTCACAAGGTTTTCACACACTGTTGCTGGTATTTTGGCCCATTCCTCCATGCAGATCTCATCTAGAGCAGTGATGTTTTGGGGCTGTTGCTGGGCAACACGGACTTTCAACTCCAAAGATTTTCTATGGGGTTGAGATCTGGAGACTGGCTAGGCCACTCCATGACCTTGAAATGCTTCTTACGGAGCCACTCCTTCGTTGCCCGGGCGGTGTGTTTGGGATCATTGTCATGCTGAAAGACCCAGCCACGTTTCATCTTCAATGCCCTTGCTGATGGAAGGAGGTTTTCACTCAAAATCTCACGATACATGGCCCCATTCATTCTTTCCTTTACACGGATCAGTCGTCCTGGTCCCTTTGCAGAAAAACAGCCCCAAATCATGATGTTTCCACCCCCATGCTTCACAGTAGGTATGGTGTTCTTTGGATGCAACTCAGCATTCTTTGGCCTCCAAACACGACGAGTTGAGTTTTTACCAAAAAGTTATATTTTGGTTTCATCTGACCATATGACATTCTCCCAATCTTCTTCTGGATCATCCAAATGCTCTCTAGCAAACTTCAGACGGGCCTGGACATGTACTGGCTTAAGCAGGGGGACACGTCTGGCACTGCAGGATTTGAGTCCCTGGCGGCGTAGTGTGTTACTGATGGTAGGCTTTGTTACTTTGGTCCCAGCTCTCTGCAGGTCATTCACTAGGTCCCCCCGTGTGGTTCTGGGATTTTGCTCACCGTTCTTGTGATCATTTTGACCCCACGGGGTGAGATCTTGCGTGGAGCCCCAGATCGAGGGAGATTATCAGTGGTCTTGTATGTCTTCCATTTCTTAATAATTGCTCCCACAGTTGATTTCTTCAAACCAAGCTGCTTACCTATTGCAGATTCAGTCTTCCCAGCCTGGTGCAGGTCTACAATTTTGTTTCTGGTGTCCTTTGACAGCTCTTTGGTCTTGGCCATAGTGGAGTTTGGAGTGTGGCTGTTTGAGGTTGTGGACAGGTGTCTTTTATACTGAAAACAAGTTCAAACAGGTGCCATTAATACAGGTAACGAGTGGAGGCCAGAGGAGCCTCTTAAAGAAGAAGTTACAGGTCCGTGAGAGCCAGAAATCTTGCTTGTTTGTAGGTGACCAAATACTTATTTTCCACCATAATTTGCAAATAAATTCATTAAAAATCCTACAATGTGATTTTCTGGATAAATTTTTTTCTCATTTTGTCTGTCATAGTTGAAGTGTACCTATGATGAAAATTACAGGCCTCTCACATCTTTTTAAGTGGGAGAACTTGCACAATTCGTGGCTGACTAAATACTTTTTTGCCCCACTGTATGTAATTCTGTTGGATTAGTTAGGTATTTGGTAAATAAATAATTAAACCCAATTGTGTATTGCTGATTCAACTTGTTAGCCAGGGTTCGTGAAGATAACCAAGAATTTACAACTTTCAGATGAGACTGAAATAAGGTGACGATTAATATTGACTGCTATTGATTACTCGGTCTTTAAGAGTTTATTCGGAAGAGAACAGCTCTATAAATATTATTTCGTGTTGCCCCGACTTTCTAGTTAATTACATTTACATGATTAGTTCAATCAGGTAATATTAATTACGAAGAAAGTATTTTATAGAATAGCATGTTATAACACTTAATCCGGCATAGCAAAGACACGACAACAGGGACAGACAACTACAATCTCTGAAGTGTACTGATCCAACTCACCTCAGCTGTGAGATGTAGGGCAGACACTGAAGGAAACCCTTCACTTCGCTCTCTTCATCTGACCAGCCCTTCAGCTCTACTGGTTTCTTCTCTGGTTGGAGTTTCAGCACTTCTAGGAGGAGGGAGGCCTTTCTCTCTGAGAGGTCTATGGACCAGACTGCAGGAGCTGGCTGGTAAAGCGGGTTCAATGATGGAAGGACACTCCTGGCTGTTTGATTCCTATTGTACTTCACATGAGAGTACAGATCCAGCAGGATGTCATATCTCTCAGTTTGATACACAGAGAACAGTGACAGCAGTGTGTTCACAGTTCTCTGGACTGTATCTCTGTGATCTAGTGCTGCTTGTAGACACAAATCTAGTAGGACTGCTTTCTCTTCTGTCTCCAGTCTTTCAGGGGATCCTCTCTGATGCTGTAGAGGGGTAAACCTGTGACCCATAAAACACAAGAATGTCTATGTTCAGATAGAAGCAGGGAGAATGTGACTGCTGCCTCTTTTACAGACTGAATACTGTTGTCATGTCTATCTTGTTGTGTTGCTGTAATGTCTTGTTTGTCCGTCTTAGCCTTTTGATAGGTTGTCATTGGAAATAAGAACAATACGTTCTCATTTGACTTAAATAAATTAATAGTCACAAAGACATTGAGTAAATATACATTGGCTGTGGAAACACTCACCTGAGCTTGTTGATATTTGTTAGACACTTTAAAATGGTTTTGCTGAGAGCTTCACTGAGAACAATTCTCTGATCCCAGTGTAGACAGAGACGAACCCTCTCTAGACTCTGTTTCATCACTTCTTCTGCTCTCTCAAACACTCGTCTTTCACCCTGGACTGGAAGGTGCAACTCATTTCCACAGAGACCAAGTAAGCTGGTGAAGTCCATCTCTGCCTCACTTCTCAGCAAAGTTGTCCAGAGTTGACACAGCATTGAGGGGTCAGATGAATCACCAGAGGATGGTCTTTAAATAATGGATTATGAATTAGATTATACTGATTATTTCAAAGTAGCATGACACAGAAGTGTTTATAACTCAGCATCTGAAGGGAAGAGAATATAAGATATTTTTTTTTAAAGATGGGTTGTTTCATCCCCATTTCTCTTTCTTTGGCTAATTAATTGGAAATAAACTGGTGAATTAGAGAACACAAATATTACCCAAGATGTCTGACGTTCTTCAGAGAGCCCAGTATCAGCCTTACTCCTTGGTCTGACACAGTGCAGCTGTCCAGGTCCAAGCCAACATTTCTCTCTGCAGACTGACTGGTCACATAAGAAACTGCACAGCACTGGTGAGGATCAAGATGTTCTCCACTCAGGTCTAGATGATAGTCCAGTTTGTCCAGGAGAAGCTGACAGGCATCAGTAGACTGATATTCATACAAGCACTGACACAAAAACAGAAGATCTATCTCAATCTCAGGAGCACCACCTTCTTCATGATCTTGGTTTGTTTGAGATGGAAGAAATGTGTTCACCACTTCCTTGAAGAACCATTCTGACGTCTTCTTGATCTGTTGATCTGGAACTAGACCGTTTACCAATCTAATTTTCCTCTCATTCAGAAGCCCACACAGGAAAGGAATCAAGTATTTTGTGTGTTTCCATTCTTCAGTCTGGCACTTCTCTAGAACCTCTCTGATTTTGTCTGGATTCTGTAAGAGCCAAAGGGCACCAAAGAACTCCTGCATTGTGTAGTGGAGAAATGCTGAGTAGGTGTCTGACGCTGTGGGTGCAACCTTAACCATAAGTGTCATGTTTTGTCTTTGATCATGTCTTGTCCCTGTGCTTCCCTCTGCTGGTCTTATTAGGTTATTTCTCTTTCTCTCTCTCTATCGTTCCGTTCATGCTCCCAGCTGTTTCTCATTCTCCCTACGACCTCATTTACTCTTTCACACCTGTCCCCTATTTTGCCCTCTGATTAGAGTCCCTATTTCTCCCTCTGTTTTCCGCTCCTGTCCTTGTCGGATTCTTGTTTGATGTTTGCTGTTCCTGTGTCCTTGTTTCGCCCTGTCGTGTTCATTGCCTTCTTCAGATGCTGCGTGTGAGCAGGTGTCAATGTCAGCTACGGCCAGTGCCTTCCCGAAGCGACCTGCAGTCTGTGGTCGCGTCTCCAGGCGTTCCTCTCTATTGACGAGAGGATTTCAGTTTCCTGTTTTGGATTACCATTGATTATATCCAGGAGAATCATTATTTGTTTTATACTGGAATAAAGACTCAGTTACTATTACGTCGCTTTTGGGTCCTCATTCATCAGCATAACAGAAGAATCCGACCAAGATGGACCCAGCGACTATGGATTCTCTCAACACTGCCGTCGAGTTCCAGGGAGCAATGCTCGGCAGACACGAGCAGGAATTGTTTGCTGCTCGTCATGCCGTTGAGACCCTGGCCGCTCAGGTCTCCGATCTCTCTGGACAGTTTCAGAGTCTTCGTCTCGTGCCACCAGCTACTTCCTGGTCTTCCGAGTCTCCGGAACCTAGGGTTAATAACCCACCATGTTACTCTGGGCAGCCCACTGAGTGTCGCTCCTTTCTCACCCAGTGTGATATTGTGTTCTCTCTCCAGCCCAACACGTACTCAAGAGAGAGAGCTCGGATCGCTTACGTCATATCACTCCTTACTGGTCGGGCTCGGGAGTGGGGCACAGCTATCTGGGAGGCAAGGGCTGAGTGTTCTAACGATTATCAGAACTTTAAAGAGGAGATGATACGGGTTTTTGATCGTTCAGTTTTTGGGAAGGAGGCTTCCAGGGCCCTGGCCTCCCTATGTCAAGGTGATCGATCCATAACGGATTACTCTATAGAGTTTCGCACTCTTGCTGCCTCCAGTGACTGGAACGAGCCGGCGTTGCTCGCTCGTTTTCTGGAGGGACTTCACGCTGAGGTTAAGGATGAGATTCTCTCCCGGGAGGTTCCTTCCAGCGTGGACTCTTTGATTGCACTCGCCATCCGCATAGAACGACGGATAGATCTTCGTCATCGAGCTCGTGGAAGAGAGCTCGCGTTAACGGTGCTTCCCCTCTCCGCATCTCAACCATCTCCTCCCACCGGCTCTGAGACTGAGCCCATGCAGCTGGGAGGTATTCGCATCTCGACTAAGGAGAGGGAACGGAGAATCACCAACCGCCTTTGCCTCTATTGCGGTTCTGCTGGACATTTTGTCATGTCATGTCCAGTAAAAGCCAGAGCTCATCAGTAAGCGGAGGGCTACTGGTGAGCGCTACTACTCAGGTCTCTCCATCAAGATCCTGTACTACCTTGTCGGTCCATCTACGCTGGACCGGTTCGGCTGCTTCCTGCAGTGCCTTGATAGACTCAGGGGCTGAGGGTTGTTTTATGGACGAAGCATGGGCTCGGAAACATGACATTCCTCTCAGACAGTTAGGGAAGCCCACGCCCATGTTCGCCTTAGATGGTAGTCTTCTCCCCAGTATCAGATGTGAGACACTACCTTTAACCCTCACAGTATCTGGTAACCACAGTGAGACCATTTCCTTTTTGATTTTTCGTTCACCTTTTACACCTGTTGTTTTGGGTCATCCCTGGCTAGTATGTCATAATCCTTCTATTAATTGGTCAAGTAATTCTATCCTATCTTGGAACGTTTCTTGTCATGTGAAGTGTTTAATGTCTGCTATCCCTCCTGTGTCTTCTGTCCCCTCTACTCAGGAGGAACCTGGTGATTTGACAGGAGTGCCGGAGGAATATCATGATCTGCGCACGGTCTTCAGTCGGTCCAGAGCCAGCTCCCTTCCTCCTCACCGGTCGTATGATTGTTGTATTGATCTCCTTCCGGGGACCACTCCCCCTCGGGGTAGACTATACTCTCTGTCGGCTCCCGAACGTAAGGCTCTCGAGGATTATCTGTCTGTTTCTCTCGACGCCGGTACCGTGGTGCCTTCTTCCTCTCCCGCCGGAGCGGGATTTTTCTTTGTTAAGAAGAAGGACGGTACTCTGCGCCCCTGCGTGGATTATCGAGGGCTGAATGACATAACGGTTAAGAATCGTTATCCGCTTCCCCTTATGTCGTCAGCCTTCGAGATTTTGCAGGGAGCCAGGTGCTTTACTAAGTTGGACCTTCGTAACGCTTACCATCTCGTACGCATCAGAGAGGGGGACGAGTGGAAAACGGCGTTTAACACTCCGTTAGGGCATTTTGAATACCGGGTTCTGCCGTTCGGTCTCGCTAATGCTCCAGCTGTCTTTCAGGCATTAGTTAATGATGTACTGAGAGACATGCTGAACATTTTTGTTTTCGTTTACCTTGACGATATCCTGATTTTTTCACCGTCACTCGAGATTCATGTTCAGCACGTTCGACGTGTACTCCAGCGCCTTTTAGAGAATTGTCTCTACGTGAAGGCTGAGAAGTGCGCCTTTCATGTCTCCTCTGTCACTTTTCTCGGTTCTGTTATTTCCGCTGAAGGCATTCAGATGGATCCCGCTAAGGTCCAGGCTGTCAGCGATTGGCCCGTCCCTAAGTCACGTGTCGAGTTGCAGCGCTTTCTCGGTTTCGCTAATTTCTATCGGCGTTTCATTCGTAATTTCGGTCAAGTGGCTGCCCCTCTCACAGCTCTGACTTCTGTCAAGACTTGCTTTAAGTGGTCCGGTTCCGCCCAGGGAGCTTTTGATCTCCTCAAGAAGCGTTTTACATCCGCCCCTATCCTTGTTACTCCTGACGTCACTAAACAATTCATTGTCGAGGTTGACGCTTCAGAGGTGGGCGTGGGAGCCATTCTGTCTCAGCGCTTCCAGTCTGACGATAAGGTCCATCCTTGCGCTTACTTTTCTCATCGCCTGTCGCCATCGGAACGCAACTATGATGTGGGTAACCGCGAACTGCTCGCCATCCGCTTAGCCATAGGCGAATGGCGACAGTGGTTGGAGGGGGCGACCGTCCCTTTTGTCGTTTGGACTGACCATAAGAACCTTGAGTACATCCGTTCGGCCAAACGACTTAATGCACGTCAAGCTCGTTGGGCGTTGTTTTTCGCTCGTTTCGAGTTCGTGATTTCCTATCGTCCGGGAAATAAGAACACCAAGCCTGATGCCTTATCCCGTCTCTTTAGTTCTTCTGTGGCTTCTACCTACCCCGAGGGGATTCTCCCTGAAGGGCGTGTTGTCGGGTTGACTGTCTGGGGAATTGAGAGACAGGTAAAGCAAGCACTCACTCACACTGCGTCGCCGCGCGCTTGTCCTAGTAACCTTCTGTTCGTTCCTGTCTCTACTCGTCTGGCTGTTCTTCAGTGGGCTCACTCTGCCAAGTTAGCTGGCCACCCCGGCGTTCGGGGTACGCTTGCTTCTATTCGCCAGCGGTTTTGGTGGCCTACTCAGGAGCGGGACACGCGTCGTTTCGTGGCTGCTTGTTCGGACTGCGCGCAGACTAAGTCAGGTAACTCTCCTCCTGCCGGTCGTCTCAGACCGCTTCCCATTCCTTCTCGACCATGGTCTCACATCGCCTTAGACTTTATTACCGGTCTGCCTTCGTCTGCGGGGAAGACTGTGATTCTTACGGTTATCGATAGGTTCTCTAAGGCGGCACATTTCATTCCCCTCGCTAAGCTTCCTTCCGCTAAGGAGACGGCACAAATCATCATTGAGAATGTGTTCAGAATTCATGGCCTCCCGTTAGACGCCGTTTCAGACAGAGGTCCGCAATTCACGTCACAGTTTTGGAGGGAGTTCTGTCGTTTGATTGGTGCTTCCGTCAGTCTCTCTTCCGGGTTTCATCCCCAGTCTAACGGTCAAGCAGAAAGGGCCAATCAGTCGATTGGTCGCATTTTACGCAGCCTTTCGTTTCGAAACCCTGCGTCTTGGGCAGAACAGCTCCCCTGGGCTGAGTACGCTCACAACTCGCTTCCTTCGTCTGCTACCGGGCTGTCCCCGTTTCAGAGTAGTCTTGGCTACCAGCCTCCTCTGTTTTCGTCCCAGCTCGCCGAGTCCAGCGTTCCCTCCGCTCAGGCTTTTGTCCAACGTTGTGAGCGCACCTGGAGGAGGGTCAGGTCTGCACTTTGCCGTTACAGGGCGCAGACTGTGAGAGCCGCCAATAAACGTAGGATTAAGAGTCCTAGGTATTGTCGCGGTCAGAGAGTGTGGCTTTCCACTCGTAACCTTCCCCTTACGACAGCTTCTCGCAAGTTGACTCCGCGGTTCATTGGTCCGTTCCGTGTCTCTCAGGTCGTCAATCCTGTCGCTGTGCGACTGCTTCTTCCGCAACATCTTCGTCGCGTCCACCCTGTCTTCCATGTCTCCTGTGTCAAGCCTTTTCTTCGCGCCCCCGTTCGTCTTCCCTCCCCCCCCCCCGTCCTTGTCGAGGGCGCTCCTATTTACAAGGTACGGAAGATCATGGACATGCGTTCTCGGGGACGTGGTCACCAGTACTTAGTGGATTGGGAGGGTTACGGTCCTGAGGAGAGGAGTTGGGTTCCATCTCGGGACGTGCTGGACCGTTCGTTGATTGATGATTTCCTTCGTTGCCGCCAGGGTTCCTCCTCGAGTGCGCCAGGAGGCGCTCGGTGAGTGGGGGGGTACTGTCATGTTTTGTCTTTGATCATGTCTTGTCCCTGTGCTTCCCTCTGCTGGTCTTATTAGGTTATTTCTCTTTCTCTCTCTCTATCGTTCCGTTCATGCTCCCAGCTGTTTCTCATTCTCCCTACGACCTCATTTACTCTTTCACACCTGTCCCCTATTTTGCCCTCTGATTAGAGTCCCTATTTCTCCCTCTGTTTTCCGCTCCTGTCCTTGTCGGATTCTTGTTTGATGTTTGCTGTTCCTGTGTCCTTGTTTCGCCCTGTCGTGTTCATTGCCTTCTTCAGATGCTGCGTGTGAGCAGGTGTCAATGTCAGCTACGGCCAGTGCCTTCCCGAAGCGACCTGCAGTCTGTGGTCGCGTCTCCAGGCGTTCCTCTCTATTGACGAGAGGATTTCAGTTTCCTGTTTTGGATTACCATTGATTATATCCAGGAGAATCATTATTTGTTTTATACTGGAATAAAGACTCTGTTACTATTACGTCGCTTTTGGGTCCTCATTCATCAGCATAACAATAAGTGCCCCCAAGAATGCAAAATGGACACTGCTTTCTTCACAACTCAGTGTTGTCAAGTTCATGTTTTTTTCATTTGTCGCATCAAAAGCAATTTCTGCCAAAGACAATATTTTCTCTTTGTTTTCTTTGAGACACTTGTCGGTATCCTTACATCGTTTGGCACTGTGTTTTTGGATGCAGTGACGGAGGATGTTAATGTACATTTCAGTTATTGTGCATGTCTGTTTAGGAGCCTCTGAGGTAGGGAAATAAATGCAGGCAACCACCATCAGTGCGTACATTGGGACATGGCACAGACTGAACAACTCTAGGTTGTTTAACACACTGCTCAAGGAGTCAGGCTCAGCACTCAGCATCTGTGTTAAGTAAGTCCTGATGGATTCATCACTGAACCCTTTGACCTCCACTCTGAACCAGTCTGTGGGCCAGTCTGTCAGGAAGTCTTCAGATTGATCTGGTCTGCATGTGGTCACAATCTTTGCATCAGGGAGGAGTTTCTCCACAAGGTTCTTTACTACCGATAGATAGGAATGGTCTGTGATTCCATCAAATATGATGACAACGTTTTCAGAGTTCTTCTTAATATCCTGTAACACTTCTTCTTTGCTTTCTTTTGGCTCACTGTTCATGTTAAAGAGAAGGTCCTCCAGGTTCATGGGTTTTCTATGTGAAATGTCTCTCACCTCAAAATAAAACATGTAATCTAGTTCTCTGTGATCTTTCTCTGCCCAGAGGTTCAACATTTGATGGGCGACTGTTGTTTTTCCAATTCCAGGTTTTCCAACCAGGAGGATTTTTTTCTCATGTGTTTTTAGCAGCTCAGCCGGGGATGTTTCCTGTTTGGCCATGGGGATGAAGCTCTTTAGCTTTTTAGGGCGAACTTTCTTGCATCTTTTATTCTTCATTTTAATTTTAGAGTCAGATGAATGCACATGTGTATCTAACACAAGAGGGGTGTAAGAGAAAGTCCCCTCATTTCTAAATCTCTCTGGTAGGAGACTACAGTTTTGTTTCCATGCACCCTCTGTGATCTTCCGTGCTTCACATTTCAGCTGTGTCTGATATCTGTGACAGGGTTTTGAACCTAAATAAGGGTATTAAGGGAAGAGAGAGTAAATGCACTGTGCCAACAAATCAAAGCGAATCTAAAGGACGAGAGAAAATCAGGATAGAAAGCTACAAGGATACACTGGTAGATCTTCATAGATTGAAGGTGATCTTTTGGGGATAAATGGTCATCAAAAACAAGAAGGACCAAGGGGCACTAAAAACAAAGTTAAAATGTATTATGATGGGCATGTTCAATAGAACAATATCTATAAAGACTCTGACACGTTTCAGCATAGCCTTCATCAAGGAGGACAATAACACAAATCTCTATTGAACATGCCATCATAATGAAGGTTTTTTACTTCATGAAAAGGACATTGGTCGTCCTTGTTTTTGAATCTAAAAAGGTACATTAACCCCCCTTCAATGTGCTCTTCAAATAGCTTCCCCAGCACCATGGAACCAAAGGAATAGTGCCAAAAGTACAAACCCTGTTCACTGAGTCGCACAGTAAGCTAAATTAACCACACCTAAAATAATATTTGAAAGACAAATTTCAACATGTCTGCTATTTTCAGCCACTGCTCCAAAAAGCGCCATAAAAAGCCAGACTACGGTTTGCAACTGCATATGGGGATAAAGATCAAACTTTTGGGAGAAATGTCCTCTGGTCTGATTAAACAAAAATAGAACTGTTTGACCATAATGACCATCGTTATGTTTGGAGGAAAAATAGGGAGGCTTGCAAGCCGAAGAACACCATCCCAACCGTGAAGCACGGGTGTGGCAGCGTCATGTTGTGGGGGTGCTTTGCTGCAGGAGGGACTGGTGCACATCACAAAATAGATGGCTTCATGAGGAAGGACAATTATGTGGATATATTGAAGCAACATCTCAAGGCATCAGTCAGGAAGTTAAACCTTGGTCACAAATGGGTCTTCCAAATGGACAATGACCCCAAGCATACTTCCAAAGTTGTGGTAATATGGCTTAAGGGCAACAAAGTCAAGGTATTGGAGCGGCCATCACAAAGCCCTGACCTCAATCCTATAGAACATTTGTGGGCAGAACTGAAAACCTCTGTGTGAGCAAGGAGGCCTACAAACCTGACTCAGTTACACCAGCTCTGTCAGGAGGAATGGGCCAAAATTCATCCAACTTATTGTGGGAAGGTTGTGGAATGCTACCCAAAACGTTTGACCCAAGTTAAACAATTTAAAGGCAATGCTACCAAATACTAATTCAGTGTATGTAAACTTCTGACCCACTGGGAACGTGATGAAAGAAATAAAAGCTGAAATAAATCATTCTCTCTACTAATATTCTGACATTTCACATTCTTAAAATAAAGTGGTGATCCTAACTGACCTAAGACAGGGAATTTTTACTAGGATTAAATGTCAGGAATTGTGAAAAACTGAGTTTAAATGTATTTGGCTAAGGTGTATGTAAACTTCCGACTTCAACTGTATATAGTGTATACTAATAGGATACTATACAATCACTTACCAACAAGGTAGTCTGTCATCTCTGGGTCTTCCTCGAAGGGGAAGCAGCTGATCCATTGCTGTAAGTCAGCGTCGCCTAAGGTCCTCTTCCTTGTGATGTCGAGAATCATCAGTAACTCGTAGCATGCAGCCTCTCCTTTGGCTGAGACCCAGTCCAGAATTCTTCTGGTTTGGTCAAAACGGTCAACTTCAGCCTGAATTTTACTGACTTCCTCCTCGTGAAGAACCTTGCGCTGGAACAGGTTTTCCACAATGAGGGGCAGATTCTGGAGCCTTCCAATGAGACGTAACCTTCCATTTGTAATGTACTCTAAAGCAGATTGTCTTGTAGAAGCCATGTCTCAGGTTGTTTCTGCAGCATCACTGGTATGTTTCAACACGTAGGATCTCTGGAAGAAGACAGTACATAGTCAGTCAATAGTAGAACAATCAAGTAATGATTAGGTTTATTTATTAAATTTAACTTTTTATCCCATGTAAATAAACATACACCAACTACATGTGACTGTATCTATGACAATGGAGTAAAACAAGAGTATATTTGGGGTTCTGATGGGGTCAGATAAAAGATGGATGACAGTTGAACTGATTCAGTTAAGTTAACTGCACTATGGTTACCTGAACGTTGTTGGACATGATCTCTTCCATGCATATCAGTAACAGTACTTCTCCTGGAGTAGGATATTAAAATACTACTCATATTACACATATGATATATCTAGCAATTCATTTTTTCAGAAAATAACTGATCTGTGGGTCAGTGGAGGATAATTAGTGGAGGATAATCAGTGGAGGATAATCAGTGGAGGATAATCAGTGGAGGATAATCAGTGGAGGATAATCAGTGGAGGATAATTAGTGGAGGATAATCAGTGGAGGATAATTAGTGGAGGATAATCAGTGGAGGATAATCAGTGGAGGATAATTAGTGGAGGATAATCAGTGGAGGATAATCAGTGGAGGATAATTAGTGGAGGATAATTAGTGGAGGATAATCAGTGGAGGATAATTAGTGGAGGATAATTAGTGGAGGACAATCAGTGGAGGATAATCAGTGGAGGATAATCAGTGGAGGATAATCAGTGGAGGATAATTAGTGGAGGATAATCAGTGGAGGATAATCAGTGGAGGATAATCAGTGGAGGATAATTAGTGGAGGATAATCAGTGGAGGATAATCAGTGGAGGATAATTAGTGGAGGATAATTAGTGGAGGACAATCAGTGGAGGACAATCAGTGGAGGATAATCAGTGGAGGATAATTAGTGGAGGATAATTAGTGGAAGATAATTAGTGGAGGACAATCAGTGGAGGATAATCAGTGGAGGATAATCAGTGGAGGATAATTAGTGGAGGATAATTAGTGGAGGATAATCAGTGGAGGACAATCAGTGGAGGATAATTAGTGGAGGATAATTAGTGGAAGATAATTAGTGGAGGACAATCAGTGGAGGATAATTAGTGGAGGATAATTAGTGGAGGATAATTAGTCGAGGACAATCAGTGGAGGATAATTAGTCGAGGACAATCAGTGGAGGATAATTAGTGGAGGATCATCAGTGGAGGATAATCAGTGGAGGATAATCAGTGGAGGATAATCAGTGGAGGATAATTAGTGGAGGACAATCAGTGGAGGATAATCAGTGGAGGATAATTAGTGGAGAATAATCAGTGGAGGATAATTAGTGGAGGATAATTAGTGGAGGATAATCAGTGGAGGATAATTAGTGGAGGATAATCAGTGGAGGATAATCAGTGGAGGATAATCAGTGGAGGATAATTAGTGGAGGATAATCAGTGGAGGATAATCAGTGGAGGATCATCAGTGGAGGATAATCAGTGGAGGATAATTAGTGGAGGACAATCAGTGGAGGATAATCAGTGGAGGATAATTAGTGGAGAATAATCAGTGGAGGATAATTAGTGGAGGATAATTAGTGGAGGATAATCAGTGGAGGATAATTAGTGGAGGATAATCAGTGGAGGATAATCAGTGGAGGATAATCAGTGGAGGATAATTAGTGGAGGATAATCAGTGGAGGACAATCAGTGGAGGATAATCAGTGGAGGATAATCAGTGGAGGATAATTAGTGGAGGATAATCAGTGGAGGATAATTAGTGGAGGATAATTAGTGGAGGATAATCAGTGGAGGATAATTAGTGGAGGATAATCAGTGGAGGATAATCAGTGGAGGATAATCAGTGGAGGATAATTTTTTATCCTTTATCAATTTTCGAGTAGAATGAGCAGCAGCTACGTTTGGCTACATACGGACTTTTAGTGGAATTACCATTAATGTGATTGGATGTTAATTATTTGACTAGGCTACTTGTATTTCACATTGTGTTGTTATTTCGCTAAAAACTAGATGGTTTAATTGTATTTTTGGCAGTGAAACGAGGCTACTCAGATAAGAAACGAAACAGAACCTAAATGTATAGCCCCGTTGGAAAATCTAAATGGACTGTTTGTAAATGTGAACCACATTTTTATTTGGCGTACCCCTGATGGCATTGCCAGCTTGGGAATAGCTGGTCTAGATTGAAGATGGGAAGGTTAAGACAACAACGTCACAATAATGAGGAGGTTCTACCGCTCTGATTCAACCATTGGACCAGCTCAAGCGTTGTAGCTACGCTGCCTCGGCAGAAGGTAAGCGGTCAGAAGCAGATCATAAGAGAATGTCAGAAAAAGACAACCATCTAGTCTGCTAGCTAACGTTAGCATATAAGATACATCTTATTCATACATAGCTGACATAGCTAGCTAGTCAGGTTGAAGATGGGTTGAAGACAACCATCTAGTCTGCTAGCTAACGTTAGCATATAAGATACATCTTATTCATACATAGCTGACATAGCTAGCTGGTCAGGTTGAAGATGGGTTGAAGACAACCATCTAGCCTGCTAGCTAACGTTAGCATATAAGATACATCTTATTCATACATAGCTGACATCGCTAGCTGATCAGGTTGAAGACAACCATCTAGCCTGCTAGCTAACGTTAGCATATAAGATACATCTCAATCATATATAGCTGACATAGCTAGCTAGTCAGGTTGAAGATGGGTTTAAGACAACCATCTAGCCTGCTAGCTAACGTTAGCATATACGATACATCTCAATCATATATAGCTGACATAGCTAGCTGATCAGGTTGAAGACTGTAAACTCTCCTTCCAGTCTCACATTAAGCATCTCCAATCCAAAATGAAATCTAGAATCGGCTTACTATTTCACAACAAAGCCTCCTTCACTCATGCTGCCAAACATACCCTTGTAAAACTGACTATCCTACCGATCCTTGACTTCAGCAATGTCATTTACAAAATAGCCTCCAAACCTCTACTCAGCAAATTGGATGTAGTCTATCACAGTGCCATCCGTTTTGTCACCAAAGCCCCATATGCTACCCACCACTGCAACCTGTATGCTCTTGTTGGCTGGGCCTCGCTACATATTCATTGCCAAACCCAGTGCTACAGGTCATCTATAAGTCTTTGCTAGGTAAAGCCCCGGCTTATCTCAGCTCACTGGTCACCACAGCAACACCCACCGTTAGCACGCGCTCCAGCAGGTATATTTCACTGGTCATCCCCAAAGCCAACACCTCCTTTGGCCGCCTTTCCTTCCAGTTCTCTGATACCAATGACTGGAACGAATTGCAAAAATCACTGAAGCTGGAGACTTATATCTCCCTCTCTAACTTTAGGCATCAGGTGTCAGAGCAGCTTACCTATCACTGTACCTGTGCACAGCCCATCTCCAAATAGCACACCCAACTATCTCATCCCGATATTGTTATTTTTTGTTGTTGTTGCTCTTTTGCACCCCAGTATCTCTACTTGCACATCACCATCTGCAAGTCATACATCTCATTCATACATAGCTGAATAGCTAGCTGGTCAGGTTGAAGATGGGTTTAAGACAACCATCTAGCCTGCTAGCTAACGTTAGCATATAAGATACATCTCATTCATACATAGCTGACATAGCTAGCTAGTCAGGTTGAAGATGGGTTTAAGACAACCATCTAGCCTGCTAGCTAACGTTAGCATATAAGATACATCTCATTCATACATAGCTGACATAGCTAGCTAGTCAGGTTGAAGATGGGTTTAAGACAACCATCTAGCCTGCTAGCTAACGTTAGCATATAAGATACATCTTATTCATACATAGCTGACATAGCTAGCTAGTCAGGTTGAAGACAACCATCTAGCCTGCTAGCTAACGTTAGCATATACGATACATCTCAATCATATATAGCTGACATAGCTAGCTAGTCAGGTTGAAGATGGGTTTAAGACAACCATCTAGCCTGCTAGCTAACGTTAGCATATACGATACATCTCAATCATATATAGCTGACATAGCTAGCTGGTCAGGTTGAAGACAACCATCTAGCCTGCTAGCTAACGTTAGCATATAAGATACATCTTATTCATATATAGCTGACATAGCTAGCTGATCAGGTTGAAGATGGGTTGAAGACAACCATCTAGCCTGCTAGCTAACGTTAGCATATAAGATACATCTTATTCATACATAGCTGAATAGCTAGCTGGTCAGGTTGAAGATGGGTTGAAGACAACCATCTAGTCTGCTAGCTAACGTTAGCATATAAGATACATCTTATTCATACATAGCTGACATAGCTAGCTGGTCAGGTTGAAGACAACCATCTAGCCTGCTAGCTAACGTTAGCATATAAGATACATCTTATTCATACATAGCTGACATAGCTAGCTGGTCAGGTTTAAGACAACCATCTAGCCTGCTAGCTAACGTTAGCATATAAGACACATCTTATTCATACACAGCTGACATAGCTAGCTGGTCAGGTTGAAGATGGGAAGATCCAGACAAAGTAATCATTCCATGTGGAATATTAGCTAATGAGTGGGACCATCACCATTGCTGGATTCTATAAGATAAACATTGAAAACGTGACCAGTGATCTGGACATCTAGTAATCAAGTAGCTGTAGATTATTTAAACTAGTAGCACAAAGAGTTATGGGATATTATAATCCTCTTGTCTGAACCTGTACATTCCGAACCTGTACATTCTGAACCATGGGAACACTCAAAATGGCCGCCAGACCACCCATTATGACGTCATTGACTTGAATGGAGACGATCTTCTATTCATTCTTGTTTCTATGGTTACCCCGATATAGGACGCTGCGCATGCGTGCATTGGCGTCCTCGGTGGCTACAATGCGGGGCCTGCAAAATAACTGGCAACATTGTGTAGGCGGGTAGACTACTTGTTTCCCAAATCCTGTTATTGAATATCGATAATCCGTAACTCCTTGTCCGTCGGTCAGGGTTCTATCATGTGTGGATATCTGTAGACCTATAGAAACCGTCTGAACCGAACTTTTCTCCAAACCGGCACCTTGGCTGTGGTAGACAGCGCGCAAGAAGCCCTTCCTCGTAGCCTAATACAGGGAAGTTATAGGTGCCGGTTTGGAGACAAGTTCGGTTCAGACGGTTTCTATAAAGTTATCCACACACAATCCGGTCCGACGGACAAGGGATTATAGACACATATGCCTTCAGTAACAGGGTTTTCGTAAACAAGTAGGCTACCCCCCCTAAAGAATTTCACCTGTTATTTTCCGGGCACCGCATTGTAGCCACCTACTGTAGGACGCCATGCGCAGCGTCCGATATAGGGCTATACTGGGCACAGATGAGGTCTTTATAAATTATATTCTTCATGAATCGTTAAATTAAATGGCCATTGAACAGTTATATTGCAGATTGTTGCCTACCTTATCGTTGTATCGTCTCTCTCCCTCCACCTGAGTGGAGAATAGCAGGATTCATCCTAATATTATGTGGATCACTGGATGATAGTAATACAACCTGAAAGGATATTAGGACACACATCAAACTAGACTGTAAATGTGTTGTCATCTCCTATCGACAACTACATCTACTAGTTGTCTGCTGCTACAGTTACCTTGTGTGTCGATATACCTATTTTACTTTCACTTATACTTCCGTGTATAGAAACATTATTGGGGGCGGTTCAGCAAGACGCAATGTTTTTGAACAGATATAAAATACACTATGTAGGACAAACATGCCTCAGACATTTAGAAATAAGCAATCACATC